>NW_016807254.1:36446-41599 GCF_001698545.2 Rhinopithecus bieti
ATAATACAATAATTGTATAATATACAAACTTAATATATACTAATATTATACATATATTTAAGAAGAGTATAATATATAATATATACTATACTAATATTTGTAGAGTGCATATTATATATACTAACATTAGTATATATACTATACTAATATTTAAGAATACAATATATAATATATACTATACTAATAGTAAATAAATATTAGTATACTTTGCTAATAATACTATACTAATATATACTAGTAGTATGTATTACATATTATAGTCTTCTTAAATAAACCTACAATTTATAGATTTGTCATACTGTTTGGAAGTCAAGTAGTAAATTCCTCCATTTAAATCTTGTTTACCCTTCTATAGTCAATTTGTAGTGCTATTCAGTAAAGATATTTTTAACTTTATAAAGTTAGGAATAGGTGACTTATTCTTTCAAGGAAGTATCATCACAATTTTTATTTCTTCTTGACTTTTATTCTGAGCCTTAAATATGCTAAATGAACACTTTGAGGCTTCTCTCATTGTCGTTCTCTCACTCGCACAGAATTTCACATGAATTGCCATTATATTTAGCTGAAATAGTATCTTTACATTCTCCATCCCTCTTTTACCACTTAGTTCCTATTTCTGTAATGAGTCAGCTTAGGTATTAGGTATTAGTCTTTTCTAAAAGACTTCTCCGAACTACAGAGCCATACTCAAACTCCCCTACTTTTAACTGTAGCAACTTTAAAATTTTCTCCAACATAAAAAATATTAATCTATAGAAAATGCCAGTTTATATGCAGTTTATATGTCTATTTTCTGCAAAAGATTGTATGTTCAATAAAGAGTATAATTAGAACTTGACACATAGTAGATGCTTTTAAACTTCTGTTAAAAATGAATAAAATGAATTCATTTATATATCTTGAATATCTTGAATCTCACTGTAGCAATTTTGACTCATTACATTTCATTGTATTTCTTTGACTGAAAAAGTCATAGGATCTTATCGATACATTAAACATTTAAAAAGTTAAATTTAAGGTAAACGTGACACATTGAACACTTACATCTACTTTCCATCCTTGAACTCCAATAAAATGACCCTGGAGAGTATTTTGTTTTCATTTCAAGACACAAACTGTCAAAATGGGTAGTTGGAGGTCAAGAACAATGCAACAACATTTTGCTAGCTGGGAAGTTTCTGGACTAGAGGTAAACAATAAACGTTTGAAAAAAAGTAAACCTTAAGCTGTCAGTGAGGAAAGATAAGAAATAGTATCATTGATCCCATGCTATGGAATTCCTCAAAGTCTCAGGAACTTGCAGCAAAGATACCTTTTGTGCAGGTTATAAAAGATGGAGTAGGGTGGAGAAAACAAACAGATTCACTGAAAACCAAGAATTCCTGTCAGTTCTCTGCATATTCAATTTTTTTTGTAGGTTGAATTTCCTTCTTGGCAACAATATCATTTTGTATCTTTAAATATATAAATCAGAGTTTTAGTCAGTTTTGAAATTTCATTTTCTTTTTATCTCAATTTTCTCCAATTTGTTTCCACTTAAACAAATTTGATTTATATAATTTCAATTCCACTACAGTAAATGTCATGTTCTTGGTTTGCATTAACAAGCAAACTCATAAATAACAAGTTTTCAAACAACACCAGGTTTACCCAGCTTTAAGAAAGTGTACAAACCAAACAATAGTTAGCAGGGTGGTGACTAGGTTGAAGCAAGTGAGGCACTCACTTTGAGTGAAAGTTTGAGTATGCATCAATCAACTCAGCAATCCAAATAAATAATATTTTAATATAATGCAATGAAAATAAAAAAATTAAAAATTCAAAGTTAACAAAATAAATTTTAAAACAAACACAAGATAAATGTTACTGATTTTTCCTTTTGCCTCAGCTCCAATATGGCTTATCACAGGACTACAATACAGTGCTGGGGGATAAATGAGGGTACTTCCTGGGAAATAAAGTAAAAGACAGATAAATGAAAATAGGATAAGATAATGGTAAAAGCATATTTTGCAGTTTTGTTTTGTTTTTTTTTGCATTCGTGCTTACATGTCTATTAAGCTTACATGTCTAATTATGTATCTTGAGTACATACATAATTATAAAGATGTGGTTCTAGTCATTTTAGCAAAAAGTTTTAGAAAGGGTGGATGAGCCATCTGACCAGTGTTCTGCTATTTGAAATAGTCATATAAAAGGCTTCCTGACTTCAAAATACAAATTGCCAATTGTCTGAATCATCCTTCTTAACTAGCTTAGTGTCTTATTTTTGTTATTATTGTTTAAAGAGTGGAGTAAGGCTCCTTTAAAGTGACTTTTGTAGTTAAAATATGTTGCCTTTAGTTATTTATTAACTGCTTTCATTTTTGATTGTTCACATTTTTTTTGTATGAAATAGAAAATGGTACAATGCACACTTTGACAAATGTAAAAGCTCAAGTGGTTTTCTTGATTTTATAAGTGATTAGATACATTTGTTTTACAAACACAAAATTTACCTTTTGTGACATAAAATATGATCCACATGTATTTAGAATCTAAACTAGTTATTTACTCTTCAATAATTTCATCTACCTTTTCTGCAATAAAAATGTTACTATTTTATTAAAAAGCTTAGTAGATTTAAGTGCTTATAATCCTTTATTTCTCTTTGTAATTCATTTTTTTCTTTTTTCACCTTTACTGAGGTATAATCGATAAATAAAATTGTACACATTAATGGTGTACACTGTGATGTTTTGATATAGGTATACATTGTGAAATGAACAACACAATCAAGCTAATTAACATATAAATCACCTTACATAATTACCGTGTGTGTGTGTGTGTGTGTGTGTGTGTGTGATGAGAATACTGCAGATCTACCCTCTTAGCAAATTTTAAGTGTACACTACATTATTAACTACAATCACCAAGCTGTACATTAGGTTTCATATTTTTTTCTTCAGTTGAGTGATGGGGTAAAAAATAAAACAAATATTTGTTGACTGCTTAATATAAAATATATATTTATTTTATCTCACGTAATCTCCAACAATATTATGTAAAATAAAATATTATTCTTATGCTAAATAATAGGCAAGCTCAGTTAGTAATATAATTTGCTCACGGTTACATAGTTAGCAGAGTCAAGATGGTCTTTCTAACTTCAAAGCCCATGCAATATTAACCACGCCATTTTGACATGAAGAATGTAACAGTAATAAAATAAAAAATGACTGTATAGGGAGCCCTGTGTCAAGCATTATTATTATTTTTTTCTTTTTGGAGACAGGGTCTCAGTCTGTTGCCCAGGCAAGAGTGCAGTGGCATGATCACTGCTCTTTGTAGCCTCGACCTCCTGGGCTCAAGTGATCCTCCCTCTTCAGCCTCTCGGGTAGCTGAGACAGGCTGCACCAGCAGACCAGGCTAATTTTTTTATTTTTTGTAGAGATAGGGCTTTGCCATGTTGCCCAGGCTGGTCTCGAACTCTTGGGCTTAAGCAATCCACCTGCCTCAGCCTCCCAAAGTGCAGGGATTACAGGGGTGAGCCACTGTGCCCAGCCTCAGGCACTATTTTTATTGTTTTAATGCTACATCTCTTTTACCCACCTTATGGATAATAAGCTATAGAGATCTTTGGATTTGCTCATGCACAGAACAAAGTAGTCAAGTAAGAATTGAACTGTAATCCTTTTTTATTGCAAAATTAGAAATGTGCCAATATAATATTGTACACTTATTTGTGAATTGGGGTAAGGTGTTGTTTTGTTTTTCACTCTACATAGTGTAGCTCTACTAAGTTCTAAATAAATTATTAATTTTTTGATATGCTGCTGGAATATACAATGATTAATGAGAACTTAATATGGAAAAATCTGGAAAAGTATCAATACATGTTTACATGGAAGACAAAACTTTTTATAATCCTCAGTATTAGTAGTCACTATGAATTAAATTATATCAAGAGACAATCCAATCTAAAAAAAAGGTCTGTACTTTAATGTCTACTTACTGCAAATAACATGCATAGAATTCATCTAGTAGCTTCTAATTGTTGTTCATCCCTGTGTGAAGCCTAGGTGAACAATGCAACATTTATATTAAAACAATTGACCGCTTCTTAACATCTAAGATAGGTAAAAAAAAAAAAAAATGACATTTATTTTATAGCAAGTAGCAGAATAGCTGAAATAATTTGTAAATGCTCATCTAAAACTGAATATGTCATTTTAACACTGCAAGATTCAATAATAATCGTTAGGAAGTGGTTATTTGGGAAAATCAAACAATTGTCATTAGTTTTCTAAGACTGTTATCCAAGTAATTATATTAAGCCACATCTCTTGAGAATGATACAAACCAAATGAACATTCCAACATAAATCTGGGGCAGAGAGCAAATGCTTCTGGAAAAGAAATATTGATTGTTTCTCTAATTTGCTTTGCACAAGCAGAAGAAAAAAAACCTCTTATTTCTCTGCGGATTAGTTGTCAAAGCATCTATATCCTCATTGCTTTACCTGCTAATACAAAATTATAATATTCTAAATGGTACAATTACCAATTACTGTTATATTTTCCCTGTAGAATTTACATTTTAAAAAGTGGCGCATATGAAATACGGTCTAATTACTCCTGGATTTAAATCACATGTTTAGCAATAAAATCTACTATTAAATTCAATTAAAAGCAATAGTAAATATATCAAAATCAAACAAAATAAAATTAATGTAGAATATGTTTAATCAATAAGTAACCAAAATGCACAAAAATAATTAAAGGAATATAAGATTATGGAAGTTATGCACACAAAACATGAAATAAAACCAAGCTCATTTGTGGTCCCTAATACAACATAATATGTATTTGCTTTTTATGAGGATGCATTAAACGGTGCTATCTACCACTCTTTTGCCACCCATGAGAATCTGCCTAAATTTGTAAAATAGATAACTAAAACAAAGGGGCAATATATAACCATAGAAGAAGAAACTGCTATTGTTTTTAACTATGGAGATTTTACTTACTAGTTAAGATAAATTAGTTTGTGACAGTATGCTTAATTTACATTGCTGAATTTAATTAGAAATAAAGAAATTCTGCTTCTGATAATCAATTTAAAGAAAATAAAACAACCAAATGAAGTTTCATTTTATTTTTTTTTTATTT
>NW_016807254.1:43764-46934 GCF_001698545.2 Rhinopithecus bieti
GATCCTTAATTTTAAAAAAGGTATAGTGACTTTAAAAATGTATAAAGATGGTTTTAAGATTTATCTAGTTTTTTCTATCTATTAAAATATTTCCATACATCTTTAAAATAAGAAATTAGAAGCTTTTTTAGGGTACTTTTTTATTTTTTCCTAGCTTAATTGTTTAGGATCAAGAATGGGATTAAATAGTACAAATTATATAATTGGTAGATTTTGATCCATTAAGAAAAATGATGTGGTAACAATTAGAGCTGGATAAAAAAGTAAGTTGCTACTTTATGATGTCATTTAGTTTTTCATTTTCAGAAAGAAAAGGCTTTGCCACCACTCAAAGTTATTAGTAAGGGATTCATGCCTAGGGTTTAATGACAGATAAGACATAACCCAATTTTAAAACCGTGTGGGTTTTCTTGAGAGGCTATAGAAAATCATGATTTTTGGAATTATACAGATCATAATGTAAATCCCAACCCTGCCACTGACCAGCAGTGAGACTTTGACCATGCTACTTAACCTATTGAAGTCTCATTTTCTACCTGTAAATTTGGGATAAAAGTGATTTTCTATAGTACATTTATGATGGTGAAATGAGACACTGTTTGAAAAGCATTTGGCATAATGTTTGGTACATGGCAAATTCTCAATAAATTTTAATTCTCATAATTATTAATATTATTAATACTATTACTATTTTTACCATGAAAAATATTTTGTTAATAAACTAATAATATTAAAAGAAAATGCCCCTCTTTGGTAATCTAGATCACCTTTATGCAGAACATCTTTTTATATAGTTTCACTCAAGGAGCTGAAAGAAAGATAACACCTTCCCTACTGGGAATTATAATCAAAAGATTAAATTATTTCATCATTCCTTTGGGCTACTGGCTGTTGGGTTTAAACATACAAACCTTTGTAAAAGATGAATTAAGCCATTATCAGATATCAATTATATATATTTTTTTTCTCAGACAGGATTATCAGATTAGTTTCCTTCACCGAACTGAGAGTAAAAAAAAAAATACAAAAGAAGTGGATTTAGAGGTAGATGTGATGAAGGAGATCTTGTAGTATCAGGAAGTATGGGCTGGGTCAGAGGCTCCCAGGGCAGCACTGCAGATATCAGTCTGTCCTTCCTTGAAGTTTACAGTATTCCAAAGGAGAAACAATAAGAACCACAGAACAGTTTCTCTGTAAAACTGAATTCACTCAGTACATCATGAATTTATTTTCTTACTAATTTATGACAATTAAAATTTCGTTTCTTCTTTTCAAATTATAGTGAATTTTTTAAAAAAATTTATCATTTATTGAATCCTAAAATATTGGGCACTTTGGGAGAGGTAATAATGCAGCCTGTTTCAACTTTCAGATACTTGATGTGAAAAGGGGGAAATGCAAGATGCTAATACAGTGTTTACTAGGTAACTTGAAAAGAAACTTTTCATTTTTCATGAAGCCAGCATTCATTCATTTCTCACTTAAAAAAAAATAACCAACATTTTAAGTGTTAGGAATTCAGCAGAAAATGAGACAACATCCCTAGTGTCATTCCACTTGCTTTTAATGGAAGAGAAAATGCAAACAAGCATTACTGTTCTTGACAGAAATAAATGCTAAGTGATATAAAACTGGGATATGAGTGATTGGGTAGATCATTTTATACAGGAGTCAATAAATGCACCAATAAATATAGTAAGGTATTTAAACTTAGATCTGAATTACCTGAAGGAATTATTCACTGCCTCTTTGATGGACTATGTGGAAATGGGATGGGTTGCTGGGGTGACATGAGAGAGATTTCTTATGCATGTATGTGGAATATCAATATATCTAAAGAAGCAGTCTGGGATCACATCATGAAGAGCCTTATATTTCATGCTAAATGTGTTAAATCTTTAGAATTTTATCCTAAAAGCAATGGGAAGAGATTATGAAATTATGCATGATTTGGTGTATAGAGGAAATAGGAAGTCATCTAGGAGCCTCTTGTAATAAGCTATTCCTTCATAGACATGATTATGGGCTTCAGTAGGAGAAGAAAGGAATAGGTAGTTATCTGTGGTTTGTCAGAAAACATGTTCTCACAGGAAACGTTTTACCTGAGTCTTGTAGGAGGGTAGTTAGGTGTTTGTCACATCTTGAGAAATAGAGCTTGGGTGATAGATGTTGAAATCCCTGGCAAAATAAGAAGAGTGGGAAAAAGCATAGACTTTAAAAACATGTCTTGATCACTAACACTTAATGACTGAGGTATAAGACCATATAGGTAAAAGTCAGAGATAAAACTGGAAGGCTCACCTCTTGAAAGTGATAAAGAACAGCAGCCTAAAAACCATTAATAACAAACCTGGGATGATCCTAAATAATTAAACAGTGAAAGTTTGTGCCACTTAAAGATGTGCCATTAGGATGGTTGGGTGAATACTGAGAGGGGATGTATTTTACTTTACATATAATATAATAAATATAATATAATAAAAACAACATCATACAACATAGTATAATACAGTCAGAACTTTTTTGTTGGTGACTTAGATCTGGAAGCCAACTATACAGTAAGTTTAAGGTACAAAAAATATTCACCCTACAAGAAAAGACATAATATTTTAAGGAAAAGCCATATACTTTATTTATGTGGTCTAGAATTGGGCTCAATATGAGGAAGGCTGTTCCAATTCCAACAATTGTTGTGAAGAGTGAAGTAGGCTGACAGGTGCCAGCACCAACGCTTCCAGAGGGCTGGCTTCCATTTTGGACATTGCCAGACATCAGGGAGCAGTGATGTGTCACCTAGCTCCGTGATGGCTGCTCCTTCATGCATAGACAGTACTGCTTATTATTAATGTTTTTCTGTGAGGAGTGTTGGAAAGAAATTTCAGGCTCAAAAGAAATAGTAACATTCATCTGGTTCTTTCAGGTGTGAATTCAAACTGAATATGAAAAATGACAAAAAAACTTCATAAAATAGAGTACATATTTTATATTACCCAAAGAAAATTAAACCAAATAAATCTCTCCTCACAGGACCAATTTCTACTTACTTCTAGCTTCTTTTTCCTTTGATTTATCTGAGAGGTTTTCATCAAAATTATCTTCCATGAAAATTTAATATGAGGCCTTATTTTGCCTTAAGTTAAATTTGTTGCTTTATTTCTAAAAGCTGAATT
>NW_016807254.1:47059-59188 GCF_001698545.2 Rhinopithecus bieti
ACATAAGACAAACATGGAGAAAGTAAAGGATAACTATGAGATTTCTTATTGCAAAACTCAGTTAAAATATCATATTTAAAAAATAACTTGAGTTTGCCATCTAGTAGCATTTCTTTGAAAATCCTTCTACTAAAGGCATGTTAGACCATAGAACCTCAAATATAATGTCTCTTATATGCATGAAATTTTACTTAAATATCTTATTAATTCACTTTTTTACAAAGTGGTTTATTCCAGTGTTATTCATTAGAAAACCTTCTGTATTTTTAGCCAAAGTTGCTTCATACTCCACACTCAAACTTCTCAGACTAAATATCCTAACTTCTCAAAAGAGTAGAGGTTTGCTTTGTTATCTACATACAGTATGCCCAAAGTCAGAACTACCATCCCAGTCACACATCCTTCCCACTCGCAATCTCACACTCAAAAGAACACACTACTTCTTTAAACCTGTGTATTTTTATATTTTTTCTGACACATTTAAATGTCTCAATAATGTGTTACTATTGTTGAATCTAATTTATTTACCAGTTTTTAGAGAATACCTGCCTTTCTCTTACCAGAAATTTATACACATCCCAGACATGTATATCCCTATTTTTAATCCAAACCTGCATTTCTTATTTCTTCAACTAATGATATTATTTTTTGGCTTTCCTCTTTAAAATTATATCTCCTATCTTCCTTCACCTCTCTCTTCCCTTCTAACACACAACCTCTGTCATCTGTAGTAACATTTTTGCTCTTTTTTTGTTAATAATATTCAGGTATTCTTCTGAAACTATACTGTCTTCCATCTTTTGTGAATAGATTGACTATAAAAGTTGAAAGTATATAATATTAGCCTTATGTAAATTTGTTCAAATAGAGCCAATTACTATTTTATTTTTCTTCTTGTATTATGTTTTTCTAAAGCTTCCTTCTTTCCTTCCTTCCTTCCTTCCTTCCTTCCTTCCTTCCTTCCTTCCTTCCTTGCTTCCTCTTTTGTCTTTTCTTTTTTTCTGTCCTTTCTTCTTTCCTTTATTCCTTTTTTGATTTTGCTTTAAACATTGCACTAATTTTTAAATCTTTCAGTTAAAACTTTTTGCTTCATTTCATTACTTTTTTGACTTAGGGCTTCTCACTTTTTATAATTTCAATGTTTATTTTAGATTCAGTGGTATGTAGGCAGGCTTGTTACATGGGGAAATTGCGTGATGTTGAGGTTTATGGTGTGATTGATTCCATCACCCAGGTAGTGAGCATAGTACCCAATAGTTAGTTTCCCATCCTTCCCCGCTTTCTTCATCCCTCCCCACCAATAGTCCCCAGTGTCTCTTGTTGCCATCTTTAATTCTATTGGTACTCAATGTTTATCTTTCACTTATAACGTGGGTTTTTTGTTGTTGTTGTTTTGTGCCTGCATTAATTAACTTAGGATAATGGCCTTCAGTTGCATCTATGTCGCTACAAAGAACATGATCTCATTCTTTCTTATGGTTGCGTAGTATCCCATGGTGTACGTGTACCACATTTTCTTTATCCAATTCACCATTGATGGGCACCTAGATTGATTCCATGCCTTTGCTATTGTGAAGAGTGCTGTGATGAACATATGAGTGCATGTTTCCTTTTAGTAAAGCAATTTATTTTCTTTTGGATATATACCCAGTAATTGGATTGCTGTGCTGAATGGTAGTTCTGTTTTACGATCTTTGAGAAATCCTTAAACTGCTTTCCATAGTGACTAAATTAATTTACATCCCCATCAACAGTGTACAAGCATTCCCTTTTATCTGCAGCCTCACCAGCATTGCTGTTTTTTTTTGACATTTTAGTAATAGCCATTCTGACTGGTGAGATGGTGTCTCTCATTGTGGTATTCATTTGCATTTCTGTGATGATTAGTGATGTGGATCATTTTTCCATATGTTTTTTGGCTGCTTGTATTTATTCTTTTGAAAAATTTCCATTCATGTCTTTTGGCCACTTTTTAATGGAATTAATTGCTTTCTGCTTGTTGAATTGTTTAACTTACTCAGAGACCTGGATATTAGACCTTTGTTGGATGCATAGTTTCAAATATTTTCTCTCATTCTTTACATTATCTGTGTACTCTGTTAATAGTTTCTTTTACTGGGCAGAGTCTCTTTAGTTTAATGAGGTACAACTTGTCAATTTTTGTTTTTGCTACATTGCTTTTGAGGATTTTATCACAAATTATTTCCCAAGGCTGATGTCCAAAATGTTGTTTCCTAGGTTTGTTGTTGTTGTCGTTGTTGTTGCTGTTGTTGTTGTTCTTGTTGTTGTTTTTTGAGACGAGTCTTGCTCTGTCGCCCAGGCTGGAGTGCAGTGCCGCGATCTCAGCTCACTGAAAGTTCCGCCTCCCGGGTTCACGCTTTTCTTCTGCCTCAGACTGCAGAGCTGCTAGGACTACAGGCCCCGGCTGTAATTTTTTATTTTTTTTATTTTTTATTTTTTATTTATTTATTTATTTGTATTTTTAGTAGAGACAGGGTTTCACCCTGTTAGCCAAGATGCTCTGGATCTCCTGACCTCATGATCCGCCCACCTTGGCCTCCCAAAGTGCTGGGATTACAGGCGTGAGCCACCGCGCCCTGCCTTCTTCTTGTATTCTGATACTCTGAGGCCTTACATTTAAATATTTATTCCATCTTGAGTTAATTTTTGTATGTGGAGAGAGGTATGTGTCCAGTTTCATTCTTCTGCACATGACTAGCCAGCTATCCAAGTACCATTTATTTAATCAGGAGTCCTTTCCCCTTTATTATTATTTTTTTGTTAACTTTGTCAAAGACCCGATTATTGCAGGTGTGTGGCTTTATTTCTGGTTCTCCATTCTGTTTCCTTGGTCTATGTGTCCATTTTTGCACCAGTATCATGCTCTTTTTGATACTGAGGCATTGTAGTATAGTTTGAAGTAGTATAATATGAGTCCTCTAGCTTTGTTCTGTTTTTTATTTTTATTTTTTTTAAGGTTTGCTTGGCTATTCAGGCTTGTTTTTTTCAGTTCTATATGAATTTTAGAATAACTTTTTCTAACTCTGTGGAAAATGACATTGGCAGTTTGATGGGAATAGTGTTGTATCTGTAGATTCCTTTGGGCAGTATGGCCATTTTAACAATACTGATTCTTCCAATTTATGAGCATGGAATGTTTTTCCATTTGTTTGAGTGATCTCTGATTTCTTTCAGCAGTGTTTTGTAGTACTCCATGTAGAGATCTTTCACCTCCTTAGTTAAATGTATTCTTAGGTATTTTAATGTTGGGGGTTGTTGTAAATTGGATTGCGTTCTTGGTTTGGCTTTCAACTTGAATGTTATTGGTGAAGTGCTATTGGCAGCAGTGCTACTGTTTTTTGCCAGAAATGCTACTGATTATTGGCAGAAATGCTACTGATTTTTGTACATTGACTTTGTGTCCTAAAACTTTACTGAAGTCCTTCGTCAGTTCTAAAAGTCTTTTGATAGAGTCTTTAGTGTTTTCTAGGTATAGAATCACATTGTCAGCAAAGAGAGATAGTTTGACTTCTTCTTTTCCTATTTGGATGACTTTTACTTTTTTCTCTTGCCTGATTGCCTGGGCTAGGACTTCCAGTGGTATGTTGAATAGGAGTGTTCAGAGTGAGCATACTTGTCTTTTTCCAGTTCACCATGTTGGTTAGGATGGTCTCGATTTCTTGACCTGGTGATCCGACCGCCTGGGCCTCCCAAAATGCTGGGATTACAGGCGTGAACCACCGCACTCAGCCTATCTCTTACCCTTCTCTCTCCTCCATCTCTCTATTTTTATCATATCAATTATATGATATTAAAGCATCCTACAAACTTCATTACATTGTGCTAAGCTTTTAAATAACCTCTATAAGAAGATGGAGAGTGAATGGGGCCAAAAGATGAAAAACAACATTTGAGAAAGTTGACAGGGAATTTATTGTGTTCCTGAAATAATAAATATAGGAAACACTTATCCATTTCCATTGATACAGAACGAAATGACACAAACCTAAATTAGAGCAAATATGTTTCAGTTTAATTCATTGAAGCAGAAGTAATTCATGTAGTTACTTCAGTGGAAATTAATTCCAACTACTCCTTAGGTCCCTACAGTTTCAGCAATGATTTAAAATTGTTTCACATTTGTGCATCTCATTTCATGATACTAGTTCTCTTTCCACAGACATTGTATATAATTTGGAATTTTTTTTTTTAGATATTCATAAGTTTTTCCTATTTAATTCTAGTATCTGTCACCAGCCAAACAATTATTTCTAAATATCTTGGTATTTAGACCTTAGGTATTTTATCATATTCGCTCCTTTGCTAAGATGTAATTTAGTTAAACTAGTCACAGACAAACATCTGGTGTTTTTTTTGTTTGTTTGTTTTTGTTTTGTTTATTTTGTTTTGTTTGTCTTTTTTTTGACAGAGTATCGCTCTGTCCCCCAGGCTGGAGTGCAGTAGCGCTATATCAGCTCACTGCAAGCTCCACCTCCCAGGTTCATGTCATTCTCCTGCCTCAGTCTCCCGAGTAGCTGGGGCTACAGGTGCCCACCATCACGCCTGGCTAATTTTTTTCTTTTGGTACTTTTTAGTAGAGACAGGGTTTCACCGTGTTAACCAGGATGGTCTCGATCTCCTGACTTCATGATCCGCCCGCCTCGGCTTCCCAAAGTGCTGGGATTACAGGTGCGAGGCACTGTGCCTGGCCAGACATCTGTTTTCTACTGATTGCATATTTGTTTGTTTGTTTTTATGAGTTCGTGAGAGAGTAATTAAAATTCTTCTCCTGGTTTTTCTCACTTGTAAGAATGTGTTTTGTTCTGCTTTTAGTTAACTACCTTACAGGTCTTTGCTGATTTCTGTTAATCAATAGCTATCTGTGTTTTTAATGGATCCATAGACTTCACTGACCAACTGACTTCGACACAATTTTTTAGTAAGCAGCATATGAATTACGGCTAAATATGTTGATTTCATGATTTTGAAAAGAGGATAGTAAAATTTTAATACAAGTTAAATTTATCTCTGCAAAAATTGTTTCTCCATATCTCTTACCTGAATTGTGAGTTTTCATTTTAAGATTGAACAAATTAGTTGCATCATCTGTGAGTACCCTCAATGTTTTCACACACAATACTTAAAAGTGCCCTGATAAAAATTATGGCTTATTTGGAATTTGATTGTATTGTGTGTTAAACTTCTGTGATTACATAAATACTGTTTTTGTATGTGTGTGTAATAAATGTGAAAATATCCAAATTCATGTTTTTGCTAACTGTTGATTATCATAGACGTTAGCCACCTCTGTAACACTATTAAAACATGCAGTGTTGACAAATATAGAGTTCCATTTCATGCACACTAAAATTTCACATGTCAAAAAACTGGAGGGGATTTTTGTTATCTAAGAAAAAAAGCCTTTTGATATATTAAAGACTTTGAATATTGTTCTTAGGGCTCACTTCTTCCAAAGACCATAAATTAACTTTAAGCTTGCTACTGCAAGGCACTCGGCCCACTCATCTCTTCCCCATGATGACAGTTGATGGGCCAATGCAGACTCAGTAGTCACAACCTTAGAAATGCTATATAATGATTTCTAATCATTCCAGCTAAAATTAAAGGTTTGTTTTCTCTGACACAAAAAGGAGTTAACCCTGTGTGCATTAAAATACTAAAAAGATAAATTATTATTAACATTGTATATATATAGGATTTCATAAGAATGTGCTTGTAATATATGCTAGGCATTATGCTACATATTTGTTTCATCTTGGATTCAACCTGAACAACACTGCGAGAACATTCATTATTAAAACTGTTTTGTAAGAGTGAAGCTGGCTAAGGAAGGTTAAGCAACTTGCCGAAGGTCATCACTTAGCAAGTGGCAGAATGAGAATTTGAATGTGATCTGTCTGAGTACATCACAGCTCTGCCTTATATGCACTATATGTGTGAGAAAACTAAAGTGAACAAGCAGGTGTGCTAACAACAAAGAATGATAGCTATTATGCTGGCATTTGCTCTTCACACTTTCCGGATTTGGGGTAGAGTGTAAGGCTGCTTCTAAATAGAATTGCCTCCTGTTTCTTTTAACTACATTTTAAAGGACTGTCAGGTTTTGCTGGACTATTTATTTTGATGTTGCACATTTTAGGCAAAGAAGAGGTTTGTGGAGTGCAAAGGAAAGAGTAGGTAAGCACTAATAAAACACCCTGAGAAGCAAGGCTGGCTACGTTATTTTGAGAGTCCAGTATAAAATGAAAATATGGGACACATTGTTCAAAAAGCAAAATGACAAAACAAAACAAAACTCACTTTTTATATTTTTTTCCTGTGGTCTTTCTTGAATTGCTGTGGTGTTTTTTATTTCCTATTTAATATTGGGACCCCTCAATCATGGGGCTTTATAGGTGCCTTGGGCAAAGCCCCATGACTTGGTCCCTGTAATATATATGCATACCCTAACTCTCCTAATACCTGTGTCCAGGCTCTTGCTGGCATGGAGAGTGCCAGTGATATCTTTGCAGGAGTGGGGCATTGCCAACCAAGAACCCAAGCTGGGGAAGTGGGGAGATGGTGGAGGTCAGAAGGAGGCAGGACAACCTGTGAGCAAAGACTCTAAGCCCCAGCTCATGATCCATGTCCCATCAAACCTTCTAAAACACATACAAACAAAATTATTAATAATTTTAAGACAACATTCACAGAGTTTTATTAAACCCTAAACACAGGGATTCTTTCTGAGTGCAGAACCCTTTGCAACTCCAATGATGCCATACCCATGAAGCCAGCTCTGTTTGTAGGACTTATTCCTTGGAATAGGCTTGATCTTAGAAAATAGATGACAACAAATAAGCCAGAATTGAACACTGTATGGCTCTCATTAAAAAATTAGTTTAGACCAAAGCAAAATCCTAAAACCCTTTTAAAAATCAAGTGCTGTTATGCACCACATTACGTTTCAGTCAGTGACAGACCGCATATACAACAGAGACCCCATAAGATTATAATACTTTATTTTTACTGTACTTTTTCTATCTTTAGATGTATTTAGGTACATAAATACTTAACACTGTGTTATAATTGCCTATAGAGTTAGTACGGTAACATGCCATACAGGTTTGTAGCCAAGGATCAATAGACTATCCCATATAGCCTAGGTGTGTTGTAGGCTACACCATTTAGGTTTGTGCAGGTACACCGTGGGATGTTTGCACAGTGACAAAGCCACCTGAGGACACATTTCTCAGAACACGTCACTATTGTTACGTGACGCATGACTGTAACTGATGGAGAGCTTTGTGCTAGTCTCACCTATAGAAAAGTCATCTGGAGAAGAGCAGAGTAAGCAGCAGGACCCGTCGGGACTTGAGAATAGCTAGAGGTTAAGTTACAATATCATTTTATTCCCTTCTGCTTAACTTGTTTGTTTGGGTTTTTTTTGAGATAAAGTCTCACTCTGTTGCACAGGCTGGAGTGTGGTGGTGCGATCTCATCTCACCGCAACCTCCTCCTCCCTGGTTCAAGCAATTCCCCTGCCTCAGCTTCCCGAGTAGCTGGGATTACAGGCTCGTGCCACCATAACTGGCTAATTTTTTTGTATTTTTAGCCAAGACGGGCTTTCACCATGTTGGCCAGGCTGGTCTCAAACTCCTGACCTCAGGCAATCGGTCCGCCTCAGCCCCTGAAAGTGCTGGGATTACATCTGTGAGCCACTGTGCCCGGGCCACTTAACTTTTTAATAGTAAGCATGCAGTCTGGTAGCTATAGGCCACAATTCCCAACCTGTAGGGGTGGAGTCAGTAAGGGCTTTGAGAATATTCACATTAACTTAAACATTTTTTTTTTTTTTTATGAGTTGTCAGTATTTCAGATTTATCTTAAAATTTGGATTTCAGCTTGTCATTAAAAAATAGTGTCAATACTGGACAAAGCTGAATGGTGCCTACCACCGGTTCTCTTCCAGGGCCAGTATGAATGCTGGTTTGCCACACCATTCTTTGTTGTTTTCCAGAGACTGAGAACATTACCTTTAATCATTTCACTTTTATTATTGATTATTACAAGAAGAAATGTTTATTTCCCTATCAAATGCAAGGAAAGAAAGCTCATTTAAAAGCAAAACAAAAATAAATGAAACACTGGTCACATTCTTCTTACAATCAGCCCAATTTACTCACTTGCATTATCTGTCTGACCTCAGGAAAAAAATAATAAATAAAAATTGAGTTTGAGATCCTAGCTTTACACTTTGACTCCTCCCTCATCTTGCCCTTAGCTCACTGGTATCTCTACTTCATACTGTCCCTTTAATTCTTCATCTTCTTTTTCTATTATATTTATTTTTTAATAGGGTCTTCTAGTACTCTATTAATAAAATCCTCTTTTTGTTGCTTTATCCTATCTTTCCTCCTTCTCCTTCTCCTACCAATACAGATTATACACTTGCCTATTTTATAAATTATTTTTTGTGCACATTGTGCAAGAGAAGGCATGAGAGAGATAAATTATTTTTAAAATTTTGGACTCTTTTGAGATAAAATCTGTTGGAGTCTGGACAATATATTGATGAATATGGAGGTCATCAGAGAAATAAGATAAGCAACACAGCCATTTATTAATATGCTTTCCCCTAGGTTTTATTGTTTTGGAGGAAGTTTATAATATTGCAACTGCCAATTTAGAACAATCTATATTTTGCTTTTACTAACCTGTTGCAATGGTTTGCATGTATCCCAAAAAAATTCATGTTTGGACACTTAATTCTCAATGCAATAGCATAGAGAGATGAAACCTTTAGAAAATGATTAAGTCATAAGGGCAAAACCCTCATGAATTTAGGCTGTTACCTTGAAGTGGGTTAGGTATTCCTGGAGTGGGTTCCTGATTAAAGGATGAATTTGCCCCCCATCCTCACCTACTTTCCCTCCAGTGTGTTATGATGCAGCAAGAAGGCCCAAGCCAGATGCCTGCACTTTGATAGTAGACTGCACATAGTCTCTGGACTACGAAAAATAAACGTATTTTCTTTACAATATATTACCCAGTCTATGGTGTTCTTTTATAGCAACACAAAATGGACTAGGACACTTGTATCTGACAACTAAGTTTTTCGTGGTGGTAAGCTGCATACACTTGCCTTGAGTCCAAATTTTTGCTCAATTATGTGTGCATCAGAAGATCCACAATATTTAGCGCTTTATAAAGAAAGGCCAAAATACTTATTTGATTTTGTTCTGAATCAGCAAGCCACTTAAAGACCAGAAGACTGGGGTAGTGGTAATCATCTGAATACCATGTTAGCAACCAATAAAATAAGAATTTTTTGATAGAATCAGACTTATCATTATTATGGAAGCAGAATGGGTATTAATAAAGGTTAGATTTTAGTTTTCTTTTTATTAAGTTAAATATTAACACTAAATAGTCTCTTCAAAAAATATAGCTCTCTGTTTACAGATAATCAATTCAAACTTTCACAGGTGACTCCAAACAAGTCCCTTTCCCCAAAGTCTTCTTTTAAAAAAAATCTATAAAACAGAGATCACAATCTAACATCAAAAATTGTTATAAACATCTAGTGAATAGTGTATCTAAAATACTTAACACAGTGTGTCAACAACAGTGGGTTCATACTAAATATTACTATAAAAAAAATATGATTATCTACTGGGGACTCCTGTATATGATTGAAGAAAGAATGTCTTTCTTTGTATTAACTTTCCTTCTCAGTTTTTGTGTATTTTGCCATTTAAAAAAAAAAAGCTATTTACTGAAATTATTACCATCACTGTTAGGCTGTAACATGACCAAGCAACCAATCAAGCATTTCTTAAAACAACAAACAATCAAATAAATGCCTAAATCCCTTTTTTTTTTTCCTTTGCAGAAGAAAACGTCCTTTTATTTTTCTTTCCCTCAGATGTCTTTTAAGTGAAAGAGAATTTGGATTTGTTATTGGTCATAAGCATTAAGAGATTTGTATAAATTCAAACTTTTCAGAAATCTATATTTGTAAGGAAACTGATATAAAAACTCTCAGCACAGCAGGAATAGGGTTGCTGTTTTATTTGCATTTTTCTCTCTAATAGGCACTTGGAACAAAATAGGCATTTGGAAATTCTTTTCTAAATGAATAAAATATTCAATAAATGCATCACATTTTTTAAGTAAGATATTACATTAGGAAAGATGTTCAAAGGTCCTGTATATACATTATACATGTCTGTGTGTCTGTGCAAATGTATGTACATAAATATACTTATGTTTCCAAATACTTATTTAGATGTCAAACATTGTACGTCTAAATAATACACATAATACAAAATAATACAAAAATATACAGATAATGCAAATATAAAATTATACAAAATAATACAAAAAAAGTACCCAAACAAGCCCCTGAAAAAGACTGCCTTTAAAATATTTCAAAACAAAATAAATGTGAGCGAGATGTCTAATTTTCTACAGAAAACCGTGATCTTCCTCTATTTAATATAAAATTGTTGCAGAAAAGCAGCTGCCCAGGCATAGACAGCATTTATCCACCCCTTTTGCATCCGAATAGACCCTTTTGATTATTTCTAGTTCGTGGCTAGATAGTGATAATTCTTATTATCACTTTAAATGGAATGCATCTCTCCATCCTTTTCTTCCACAAACATTTATTTAAAATCCACTATATAAAACATGTATTAAGATTAAAATAAGATTATAAACAGTGTAGCAATGTAGAAATAAATAATTTATTTTATGTAATTCATGCTAATTCTGCTAGTTAGTAACTATACATTTACCACACACTATAAAAATGATTTCTCATAATTATTATGAGACAAATCTAATATAATTATTATAATAAATACAGACGTTAGTAGAACCTTTTAGTAACCAAACTATCTTAAGTGACAGTTACCTGTTTTGAATTCAAGGAATATCTCTATTTTAAATAATTATCATGAATGACTCTGGATCAATATGATTGAAGAATTTTGGACATAGAAGTGACATTTTTCATTGTATCTACTAGAAAAATCACTCTAAAATTATTTGTGCATATATTTGTGTAAATTTTCTTATTAAAATTTTCAACGTTTTGTTATGAAAATTTTCAAACACACTGAAAAATAGAATTTCATAGTGCCTATTATACTCACTAATATTATAATGTACCTAATTAATATTTTGCTACATTGTACTATACTTTCTTTATCATGTATCCCTTTACCTATCTATAGTTCAATCATCTTATTTTCTACATTTCAAAAAATATGTGTAGAATCACTGCACTATTCCCCTACATACCTTAGCATGTATACATGTATATATGTAAAGGTCAATATTTGTTTACAATTCACTTTACAATAAAACTTCCACAGAATAAAATGCACAAATCCTGGGCATATTATTACATTAATTTTGACAATTGCATATACCTATTCAATCCAACACCCATCAAGGTACAAAACATGCTTCATCATCACAAAGGAAAAACCTTCATACTTTTTTACTGTCAAACACTTCACCACCCAACCCCAGAGGTAACCAATATTTTTATTAATTTTGTCTCTTTTAGAAATTCCTATCAATGAAAGTATACTACATGTATTCTTTTGCATGAGATTTCCTTCATTTAGCATGGTTTATATGAGATTAATTCATTTTATTGTGTATATCAATAATTACTTCATTTTTATTGCTAAACAGTTTCTTATTATTACACATTGTTTATCCATTCTGATGATAACAATTTAGGAAGATTTCAGTTTTTGTCTATTTTGCTTAAATCTGCTATTAACTTTCTTGATAAGTGTGTGTAGACCTATGTTTCTGTTTCTCTTGAGTAATTTCCTAGGCGTGGAACTGTAAGGTCATAAGAGAGGTGTATCTTGGGGTTTATAGGACACTGCCAGATCTTTTTCTCAAAGTGATTATAATCTCTAATTGTATTCTTTTATCAAGTTCTAATTTAGAAATTCGACTTTCCACCACTCCTATTCAACATAGTGTTGGAAGTTCTGGCTAGGGCAATCAGGCAAGAGAAAGAAATCAAGGGTATCCAGTTAGGAAAAGAAGAAGTCAAATTGTCCCTGTTTGCAGATGACATGATTGTATATTTAGAAA
>NW_016807254.1:60619-69803 GCF_001698545.2 Rhinopithecus bieti
GGGGAGGGATTGCATTGGGGAGTTATACATGATATAAATGATGAATTGATGGGTGCTGACGAGTTGATGGGTGCAGTACACCAACATGGCACAAATATATATATGTAACAAACCTGCACGTTATGCACATGTACCCTAGAACTTAAAGTATAATAAAAAAATGAAAAAAAAAAAAGAAAAAAGAAATTCGACTTTCCTACCTAATCAATATGAATTCAACCTTTCTTGCAATATGTATCTTTCCTTCTTCCTTGGTAGAGGAGAGATATACATTAAAGATGTAATGTACATCTGAAAGTAAAACAATTTCTTTTAAAGATGCATAAAGGCTGAATATGAACAACTTTATATAAAAGTAAGTAAGTGCAGTCACCCATCCATATCCACAGATATCACCTCCCTGGATTCAACAAATCACAGATTGAAAATAAATAAATAAATAAAAGATAACAATACAATAATAAAAATTACAAGTGTAATAATACAGCATAGAAACTATTTACATATAATTTATATTAGGTATTCTAAATAATCTAGTGATGAACGTAAGTATAGAGGAGGATATGCATAGATTATATGCAAATACTACACCACTTAACATAAAAGACTTGAACATTTGCAGATTTTGGTGTTCATGGGGAGTCTTTGAACCAATACCACATGGACACCAAGGAATGAGTGTATATACTATTTTAGGTATTTAATTTAAAATTGCTTCATAGAACACTGAAAACATTTGTTAAAAATAATATAGGTTTTATTCCCATAATCAAAACATAACAGCGTTTCCTCTTTTTTTTCTTTTCTTTTTTTATTCTTTTTTGAGATGGAGTTTTGCTCTTGTTGCCCAGGCTGGAGTGCAATAGTGCAATCCCGGCTTACTACAACATCTGCCTCCTTGGTTCAAGCGATTTTCCTGCCTCGGCCTCCCGAGTAGCTGGGATTATAGGCATGCACCACCATGCCCAGCTAATCTTGTATTTTTAGTAGAGATGGGGTTTCTCCATGTTGGTCAGGATTATCTTGAACTCCTGACCTCAGGTGATCTGCCCACTTCAGCCTCCCAAAGTTCTGGGATTACAGGCATGGGCCACCATACCCAGCCTAACAACCTTTCTTAACTTACTATTCAAGTGAAGTGTTGGACATTATTATATTCAGTTTTAAACCAAACCTAATTTAAATCAGAATTAAAACTACATTTATTTTTGATAAAGACCAGATGATATCTATCAATTTCCTAATGGCTGCCATAACAAGTACCACAAACTAGGTGATTTAAAATAACAGAAAATTATTGTCTCACAGTTTTGAAGTCTACAAGTCTGAAATCAAGGTGATGGCAGGACCATGCTCCTGAAACCTATAGAGGAGAACTCTTCCTTCCTTCTTCCCAGCTACTGGTGGTTTGCTGACATTTGGTAATATCATTTGACTTGCATCTTCAGCATTCTAATCTCTGGCTCTATTGCCATATGGCATTCTCCTCTCATGTGTCTGCATCTCTTCTCTTTTTATAAGGACACCTGTCATATTGGATTAAGGATCACAGTAATGATCTCATCTTAACCTTATTAAATCTACAAAGACTTATTTTCAGGCAAGGTCATCTTCACAGGTACATAGGGTCAAAATTTAAACATAGTTTTTTGGAAGATCACAATTAAATTCATAGTATAGGATGCATGACATTTGATGTATTTTCCATTTTGAATAGGTAAGAAACAATGGCATGATTAAAAGTTTGGTCATTTCTTCTTAAATATATTAGGATATTTGGTAATGCAGATAAGTTTTGACAGTTGGAATAAGTATACATTTTGATTTTGCTGTTTTTTTCTTCTTCTCTTAATCTAATAGCTTTAGAAACCATCAGATAGAAAGTAGAGTATGCAAATGATCGTTTCTTTCAAGCTCTCTCAAAAAATGCCAAAAGCAATAACAACTTGTTTCACAAAATCAGCAGAACATTACTGATTGAAAAAATCAGCTTAAAGAGTGAACTTATACAAGTTTGCAACAAAAAAGCTTATTTGCCAGCAAAAATCATTTTGGAAAGCTGAAAACAATTTCTATTTTTCAACAATCTGACCTCTGTATATTGATGTGTGATATATTTCAGGATGACTGTACAATTCTGTAATAAAGTGTTTCCACTGTAATAAATAAAAAAGCAATGAAACATACTCTAAAATATCGCACTGTATTTCTTCACATATTAAAATATTTTTCTCATTTTAATATTTCTCAAATCAAGATCCATCTTAAATTGCTACATGCACTGATGCAGTTTTGCAGACAAAATGTACAATCAAGGTTTATGATGTATCTTATATTGATGGAATCTTAGAATTGATAGCATACAGTATTCACAAGAATATTTGCCTATAGGTGAAAAGTCAACATCAACTCCTGTGACTTCCTAAACAGAAATTTATGTATGTCCTGCATTGCTATAATATTTCATTAATCTATTTCAATCACTTATGAAACTCTAGGATAAATCTATTTTTAAATAAATTTTTTTGAATCTTAGCCTCAAAGTAGCTTTCATATTCAGTCGTGAGAATTATTCTTTTTCAGAATCAGTGTTTTGCTCCAGTGTGTAAGCACACAAGAATTCAAACTTTATGGCAATAGAAATAGGTTAGATATAAAGACTCTGTAGCATAATTCAAATAAATGTAATCCTTGAAACATCTAATTAAATTAAAACAGCTGAACTTTTTAAAAAATCATCAAATTATAAATAAACCTTAGGAGAATTTGATTCACAAAATGTGCGGCAAGAGTTAGACCCTGAATTCCTTTCTTCAAGGTAAAACTTGTCATTGCTTCTTGGAACCTTGATCCCTTAGCTTTCATCCCTCATACCACCGTTCCTCAATTCAAATA
The DNA here is from genome assembly GCF_001698545.2 of Rhinopithecus bieti. NCBI lineage: Eukaryota > Metazoa > Chordata > Mammalia > Primates > Cercopithecidae > Rhinopithecus > Rhinopithecus bieti. Next base: position 63,515 of record NW_016807254.1, read on the forward strand.
GATCTAACAGAAGTGTGTCAACTGTTGAAATCACTGGTTGACTGGCAGTCTCAGGTTCTGTAATCTTCCTAAGGTAGAAAATGAATCGGGTGAGATCAGTAAGTAAATAGCAACAACAAATAAAAGAGGCTGCTGGCCTGGTGCGGTGGCTCACGTCTGTAATCCCATCACTTTGGGAGGCCAAGGCAGGTGGATCACCTGAGGTCAGGAGATTGAGACCAGCCTGGGGAACATGGTGAAACCCCGTCTCTACTAAAAATACAAAAATTAGTCGGGCACGGTGGCATGTGCCCGTAATCCCACCTACTCAGCAGGCCGGGGCAAGAGAATAGCTTTAGCCTGGGAGTCAGAGGTTGCAGTGAGCCGAGATTGCGCCATTGCATTCCAGCGTGGGCGACAGAGTGAGACTGTATCTCGAAAACCAAACCAAACCAAACCAACCAACCAAACAAACAAACAAAAAAAACCCCTGCAACTGTCTATTCTGTCTCCTCGTCAATTTCCTACAAATTATGGATTCTTGTACAATAGAGGCAATCAAATTCTCCTAAGGTTTATTTATAATATGTGAAGAAATACAGTGCGATATTTTAGAGTATGTTTCATTGCTTTTTATTTATTACAGTGGAAACACTTTATTACAGAATTGTACAGTCATCCTGAAATATATCACACATCAATATACAGAGGTCAGATGAAAATAGAGGATAATTTGTCTTTCAAAACAAAACAACAACAATAAAATCAACTAGACGATACATCCACACAAATACTGTTTCATAAATTTGGTGAGAAGCACACAAATGTAAAAGCAGAAATATTTCTACACCAAGGAACATATCACTCAAGTACAATGTATTTTAGAGTAGCATAATCATAGTATGATGAATTGGAATTGACTTTCTATGTTGTATAAAACAGAAATCATTTTCCAAGCAAATTGGTCATGTAAACAAGGAAATTATTTATCATATTTAAGAGTCAAGTTTAGCAAACTTTTAAAGGCTTGAAAACATCACTGATAAAAAATAAATGAGCTCATGATAAATGGTTCTTATCTATGAAAGTAATTGCAAGACTCTTTCAGTTACAAAGATCAGCTTAATGTTATCTCTTTCCTCTAGCAACCCTTTGAGATTGTCTGTATGTCACACTTCTCATTGTTAGTGAGCCCTTGAGTGTGAATGACTTAGAGGACCAACACATTGCACTACCACTTGATAAATTGTAAAGGATTGAAAAGTAGAATTAAAAAGAGTTAACATCTCTTACTACTACCTTCTGCTCCCGCAAGATTGAATTTGAGTCTCTCTTCTATGACTCTAGAGCACATAATAAATAACTGATTTAGAGCAAGTTCCCCACTGTTTTGAACTGATTTACTTGTTCTTAGATATCTCTCCTTAGACTGAAACAAATGACATAAATATTCCTAATCAAGGATCATATCTAACATAACTTTGTATCTCTCAGTAGCTCCCATTGACTTCATTTGCTATTTTTTTGCAGTACAACTTTATTTTATACTCAGTCTATGAAATGAAAGTGAAACAGATTTCATAAAAATTTAGAGTAGGGGGGATCTTTGGATACATGGCAGGTTATATATTTTTTAAAAACTACAATGCAAGCTAATGCTTTTTAACAATAGAATGTTGACAAACTGATTATATATGTAACTTGAAGTTGTTTAGTAGTGCTATTACTTCTTGGTTAAAACAATTACTTCAAATTTCTTCTTGTCATGAAGGAACCACTCTTCTCTGTTTTTCTCTCTTTTTTTTTTTTTCTGTCTTTCCCACTCCATTTTAAAATACGTACTCTATATATACCTAGATAGGTTTTGATCAATTTCAGATTAACTGATTTAAATAGCCATGTTCAATTTTATTATTTTACTTTAAGTGATGATGGAGTTTCCTAAGTCCTTTTCATTTTTTAAATTTTGTGACAACATCTGGATGGTCAGAAGCTGACAACCAGTTTCTGCTACAATTTACTTTTTAATCAAAGAAAGTATGTATTTATTCCATGATAGGTATTTTTGATGACCTGCATTGCAGTGTGAAACTCCTGTCAATTTCCAACTAACAACAAAGAAAGAGAATAGAAAAAATTGGATGCACAGAGAATAAAATGCCATTTCACACTGGGTGCTTTGTAAATGTAAGCCAACTCACACAAATCCTTTAGGCATCAGTAGAGATGAAGCTGAGCCAGAAAAGAAGAAAACATGTCCAAATAGAGAAAGTTTGCTCAGCAAATTGAAATTCAGGTCTGAAATTGATAAGTTTTAGTTAAATCTACTGCATAGGACATATTTCATCCTTTACTCGTTCTTTTCTTAAAATGCAAAGTTTATTAAATATTGATTTTATGTTACAGATTCCTTGCCTATTTCCAGTCTCCTCTTCCACTTGATTTTCTGACATAGTACTTATTACTTAGGTAAATGAGAATAAAAACAGAATGTTAAATATTTAAACAATTTTATCTCAGTTTGCACACATAAGTAAAATGTACTCCTTTATGTAATTATTGCTCGATATAGAAGATATAATTTGGCATATTGTCCCAAAGCAAATACCTTTTATATTGTTGTGTAATATGTTGAATAAAAAACAGTTTAGTTGTAAATTAGAAAGCTTTTACATTAAATATTATATAATTTCATTATTTGAGCTGTATCAAGTTTATGAATGTAAAAGTGCATTGTATTAAAAATTCCTAACAAACCAGTCAGGAAGTAAGTCTGGCAGAAAGCTAGACGTATTTGGAAGTAAAACCACAATTGTTTCTTACCCAGAGTTCTAGAAAAACCTCCTCTATGATCTGAGAGCTGCCTATATTTCCAACATCACTTCATGTTATTCTTACCTTCCATCACTGCAGCCAAACTACATGAAGTTTCTTTCTGGCTTAGAATATAGAATGCTTATATCTTAGATTTTTTACCCTAGCTGCTACTTCATTATTGATCTTTATAGAAGATAATATCTGGCGTCCTTCATATACATACTTTTCATCACTCATATATACTATAGTTTCTTTACTTCATATCACCAGCAATTAGAGTAGTGCCTAGACTTAAAACACATTTTTTGAATGAAGGAATCTATATCTGGATGAAGAAATGGACAAGATTAACTAGGAAGTATTGAGAGAGGAAAGAGCAGGGTCTGTGAAACAAGCATGGATAACACTGTTTCTTGGTAAAAAAGACAAAAGAAAAGCCTGTGAAAGACTAAAAAGAACTTTAAATGTAGAAGAAAACCCACGAACAGGAAAATAAAAGTTTAAGTTGAAATCATTGAAAGTTGTATATTATTCTTTTAAAAACTGATCATGTAAAGGAAAATGACATGCAAATGTGGCATCTGGGGAAAGTTTTATTTTTTAACTTATTTTGTTTGTTTTGTTTTAAATATTGTACAGGTTTGAGTTAATTAAAATTTTGCCAGGGATGAATTGGGAGAGTAGGAGGAGATATAAAAACTCTGGTAGCCAGTGAATTTTACCTTAGGCAAGAGGAAATATAGTTAAAGCTTTCATTGTAACAGAGAAGGAAGGGAAAACAGTGGGAGCAAATGTAGGTGAATTTGCAATCTTGGAGGTAATGAATTGAAGGAGTTCTGATAAATAAATACTATTATTTGCAAAATAGGAACCAAATAGTCTGCTGATACTGGGGCAAGAAATAAGGGTCACAGGTTTGAGACAACTGGAAAACTAAAAGTATTTAACTTTTTTTTTTTTTCGCCCAATATGTGTTGACTACAAACCAGAGATAAAACTTTACTGAATATTTCCCATTACTTGTAACTCTGTACAGTTGCAGAAAGGAGAAAACCAGATTGTCTGGGAGAAAGTGCAGTTGAATAAAATGAACTACTTTGTTCTCTTTTTGCTTTGATTTTCAGAAAAGTCAAGCCCTGCGTGTATTTGCATGCAGAGGGGAACAAGCGCAATTGAAGAGGCATGTGGTGCTAGACAGGAAGATAATAAATTTGGAAGCAAAGTTCTGGAATAAGAAAAGTGATAAAAGCAAGGATTTAGAAAAAAAAAAAAAGAACTTTAGTGAGTGTGAATAACACTTTTTCCCCCATGATAGACGAAAGCTAAGAAGATACAGACATGTAAGAATTGAATTAGAGACAATCCAGGACAGGGGTGGGAAAGGAGGCCCCCAAACATGTCCACTGCTGTAGTGATTTCACTAGCTATGGGTAAGCTAAGTAAAAGAGCTTCTAAAGAAGTCTAAGTTACAGTTGAACTGCATAGATTTTTTTTTAATATTGTTTTTTAATTTCTGAACTGCCATGAGCCAGGCACCATTCTATGTCCTGTAATATTTGTCATGATCTTTGTGTGCACTGGTGGAGTTAACACTGCATCATGGGAAATTTTGTTGCTAGGAGTTAGAGCAGAATAATCAAAGAAGAAAAGTGAGACAGTATTGAGTTATGGATTAATTCATAAAGGAAAGAGGTTCAGTTGACTCACAGTTCTTCATTGCTGGGGAGGCCTCAAGAAACCTTTAATCACGGCAGGAGGCAAAGGACAAGCAGATGCCTTCTTCACAGGTCAGGAGGATGGAGTGAGTGAATGCAGGAGGAACTTCCAAACACTTATAAAACCATCAGATCTTGTGAGAACTCGCTCATTATCACAAGAACAGCATGATCTAATTACTTCCACCTTGGTGCTCCCTTGACATGTGGGGATTACAATTCAAGATGAGATTTGGATAGGGACACAGAGCCAAACCATATCACACACTAAAATACAAACGTATCATAATGACTCAATTGTTACAAGTCATAAAGTAGAGTATGAATGTTACTCAAATTTAAAAAACAAGAACAAAACAAGAAATAAGAAATGGCTCAGAATTCAGATTTCTTCAATAGGTAGTTATAGTACACATTTTTCAATTGCCCAAAAAATTAAAATCCTGAGTTCGTATTGTTAAAATAAATTTTGCCTTCCTATTATTTTTTAAAAAACAGAAACAAATTTCTGAAAGTAGTGATAAAGGTGAAAGACAAAATATTTTATTGGAAAGACCAGCTCATTATCTTGTAATAATTCAGCAATATTTGGTAGAAAAAGGGCTTAGGAGACTCACTATTGACTCTGTGTTTTATCACAAAAAGATTGTTAAACTAGCAATATCCATTTTTTTCAACATTTAACCCCAGTTACACACAGCAACCATGCACACACTGAATAACCCATTAAAATCAGCAAGAAATAGTCACATTTATAACTAGCATAATTTTCAATTTGTACTTCAAATTTAAAAATTAAACTTGTAAATAATCAGCGCTAAACAGCATATCTGTCATAGAAATCTTATTCACCAGGAGTCATACTAACATTTAGAACATTTTAGAATATTCTCTTCATCTTGAATTGTTTATTGATATCTCTAACCTGCAACCAACTAATTTTCTCATTTTTTCAATTATGTCAAATTACATTATGAACTATTTTTCATTAATTTTTTTAGCAATTAGCACAAACCCTTTAATCCCATTAGTAAATTGCCTGTTATAATTTAGAAGTCCCAAAGTTGCAGGTTAAAAATAAAACAGTCATTTCTTTTACCTTTCTATTTCCCGACTAATAATAAATAACTCACAACAGTGATTTTATTTTCTTCTGTCAGGAGACCTCTACCGACATGATTAAAATAACACTCCAAGCTGTAGCTGTTATCAATTATACCAATTAAGGTCAAATAGAATGGAACAGCAGCTTTCGTGGAAAACAATATGGGTGATGTAAACTGTTATTAATTTAAACACATCATATTACCTATGACAGCTCTTCAGAAGTTATCATTAATTATTTCTAGACAGTCATCTATACCCACATTTCTGAATTAACTTGTTCTGTGTTCCTTGAATTTGAGGAAAAATAGGCCCTGCTGAAAATCAATGTTTGCCAAATGGAATAGCTCTCCTGATCTCTTCACTAAAAAAAAAAATAGTAGAATTTTCTTCTTATTCTTTAAATAATAGACTGTGAAAATTATGAATTTTGATGTCTTTGCAAAGAAATAGCAAAAGCTTAAACCTCTTTGTGGTAAGTTAAAAGAGTAGTTATATCTACATATCTAAAATATATTTTAAAAATAAAAATATTTTAATAGTTAATTATAAAATTATAATTTTTCATTATCAATATTTTTGCTAAAGTGTATTTATATTATTCAGAGTTATTAACACTAATTGCTGTCCCACCACCACCACCAAACATCCAGAAATCTCAGTGGCTTAATAAA
>NW_016807254.1:70044-78699 GCF_001698545.2 Rhinopithecus bieti
ATATATTTTAAAAATAAAATATTTTAATAGTTAATTATAAAATTATAATTTTCATTATCAATATTTTGCTAAAGTGTATTTATATTATTCAGAGTTATTAACACTAATTGCTGTCCCACCACCACCACCAAACATCCAGAAATCTCAGTGGCTTAATAAACTTCATCTGTTGCTAATTCCTTCCTGAGTGGTTTGCCTCCAAGCAGTAACAACAGGCTCCTACCATCTTCTAATGCCTCTGTATTTACCTAAAGAGATGAATGTGGAGAATCAAGAATAAAATTGTATGGACCCAAGTTAGTCATATGATCCCAAGCTAATTGAAATGGGGCCTGAAATCATAGCTTTAGTTGTGAGTCCAAAAGGAGATAGATATGCTTTGATAAACATAGAGCAGTGTTTTTGTTATAGCCTACCCTTTGGCCACCCAATATTTCATTAGTGCTATTTTTCTTATTTTCCAATTACCCCCAAATCCGATTCAATCACAGTATTCAGTTTATTTCTGGAATCTTTGACTAATTGCAGTTATTAGGTTGGTGCAAAAAAAAACTGTGGTTTTACCATTACTTTTGCACCAACCTAATACCTATGTTAGGTCCACATGTAGTAGCATGTTCATGTTTCTGTAATCTGCAAATTAAAAATCCATTTATTCTGCCCCTGGATCCTTCATGTATCCATAATGACAGATAGAGACACAGTAATATCAATAACAACCCTTATTTGGAAAACATGAGAATAGAAGGCACACAGAAGTCATTGATCCATGGCATTTATGGAATCCAGCTAAGAACATATTGTGAGGACCCACTTCCTGGTGAAAAAAGAAAGCTTCTCAATTAGACCTGATCATCTTCCCTGGAAGGAACTACCTTGTTAAGAAAACCCAATTTAATGAGCGCTATTTCTTCTCATCCTCTATGCCTTATCTCAATTAGACATGAAAAATATCTATTTCTTGGCTGTCCAGCTTACAGAACCCATCTCATGTTGATGCTCACGTCCAAGAGTTCTTTCTAGGATTGCAGAGTCAAATACTGTTTAACCTGGACTTGTGGCTATTTGGCAATATAAATCTTTTAAGAACTTGGCAAACTATTTGCTTCCAGTCAGTTTCAGGTACAAGTAGCTCAAACCACCAGACATTATTCTCAACTATGTTTCATTTCTTCGCTATCTTGCTGTCATGCCTATTTCTATCTCAACTTAAAGTCAGATAAGCTTGTGGCCATCAAGATTGAATGGGCAGAGCATGCCCTTTATCTGATCTTTGGCACAAATATGAGACACTGTTCAGCTGAGCAATTTCTCTGGGTCTTGGTTGTTCAAAGCATTTTAAATTTCAACCTTTTTTCCGAGCTTCCTTATTCCCTTCCGCTTCACTTTAAATCTGCTAATTATTTTCTGAGCTCATCTCTTTCTTGTAATACTTTGCTAAAATCATCCATAATAATAACACATACTACAAGAATGTATTTTTCAAACACTTTTAGAGCTATAAACTGAGTCAGCCTTGGTATGCCTTCCAAGTTACCACAGGTTATGCTTTCTTGCGGTTGTTGTTTACCTTAACTTATTCTTATTTATTTTTTTTTTCCTCAACTTTTAGCTTCAGAGGCTACATATACAGGTTTGCTACATGAGTAATTTGCATGTCATTGGGGTTTGATGTACAAATGATTTTGTCAGGTTATGGTTTCAAATGTGTTTTCATTGCAATCACCAAGTGACCAACCTACTTTACCTATTTTCTTGCAATCTGTTGCCCCCTACTAAGTTAATAATATGTATTCCAATTTTGTTATGTCAGTATCTCACTTTAAGGATCCAGTTTTTGTGTTAGTCTGTATACTCAATGCTGGCTACTGCAAATCTCAAAACCTCTGTGATATTTGTCATGCAAATTTGAATTGGGATATTATTGATTGTGCTGCTGCTCTCCTGGGTAGCTTCTATCTAAAAAGTGCTTTAGAGGCTGGATGTGGTGGCTCAAACCTGTAATCCCAGCACCTTGGTAGGCCGAGGCAGTCAGATCACCTGAGGCCAGGAGTTGAAGACCAGCCTGGCCAATGTGGCAAAACCCGTCTCTACTGAAAATATAAAAATTAGCTGGGCGCAGTGGTGCACGCCTGTAATCCCACCTACTTGAGAGGCTGAGGCAGGAGAATCTCTTGAACCTGGGAGGCAGAGGTTGCCATAAGCAGAGACTGCACAGCACTGCACTCCATCATGGGTGACAGAGCAAGACTCTGTCTCAAAAAAAAAAATGATTTGGATATTCAGCATCCTTCTACTTGTAACTCCGTTGTCTTTTAAGTATGACCTATGATGTCTCTTTTTTAAGGAAAACATAAAGCATGTATGCTAACCTAAAGAGTGTTGATGGGTGGGCCTATAAGTTCACATTTTATTAACGTTTTATACATTTTCAAAGCAAATGCAAATGAAACTATTACATATGAATTAACTATGAATTTGGGAATACAGTTACCTCAACAGCAAATACCTAAACTATTAAAAAATAGTAAAGGAAAATAGCACTTTAGCAAAGTCTCAGGATACCAAGCCAGTGTACAAAAATTAGTAGCATTTGTATATACCAACAACATCCAAGCTGAGATCCCAGTCTAGAATGCAATCCCACTCACAATAGCCAGAAAAAGAATAAAATACCTAGGAATACAGCTAGCCTGGGAGGTGAATGATCTCTATAAGGAGAACTACCAAACACTGCTGAAAGACATCAGAAGTGACACAAACAAATGGAAACACATTCCATGTTCATGGATAGAAATAATCAATATTGTTAAATGGTCATATGGCCCAAAGCAATTTACAGATTCATTACTATTCCTATCGAACTACCAATGATATTCTTCAGATAACTTGAAAAAAAAATTTACAATTCGTATGGAACAAAAAGAGCCCGAATAGCCAAGGTAATCTTAAGCAAAAAGAACACAGCCCAAGGCATCCAATTACCAAACTTCAATCTATACTACAAGGCAACAGTAACCAAAACAACCTGGTATTGGTACAAAAACAAACACATAGACTAGTGAAACAGAATAGAGAGCCCAGAAATAATGCCACACACCTCATCTAATCTTCAACAAAGTTGACAAAAACAAGAAATGGAGAGAAGACTTCCTATTCAATAAATGGTGCTGGTATAACTGGCTAGCTGTAGGCAGAAGATTGAAACTGGATCCTTTCCTTACACCATATACAAAAATCAAGATGGCTTAATGATTTCAATACAAAACCCAAAACTATAAAAACACTGGGAAACAACCTAGGCAATACCATTCTGAACATAAGCCCTGAAAAAGATTTCATGACAAAGACATCAGAAGCAATTGTGATGAAAACAAAAATTGAAAAATGAGACCTAATTAAACTAAAGAGCTTCTGCACAGCAAAATAAACATCAGAGTGAACAGACAACCTACAGAATGAGAGAAAATTTTTGCAATCTATTTATCTGACAAAAGGCTAATATCCAGAATCTATAAGGAACTTAAACAAATTGACAAGAAAAAAACAAACAACCCCATCAAAAAGTGGGTGAAGGTTATGAACAGACACTTCTCAAAAGAAGACATTTATACAGCCAACAAGTATATGAAAAGAAGCTCTTCATCACTGATCATTCGAGAAATCCAAATCAAAACCACAATGAGATACCATCTCACACCAGTTAGAATGGTGATCATTAAAAAGTCAGGAAACAACAGATGCTGGAGAGGATGTGGAGAAATAAGAACACTTTTACGCTGTTGGTGGGAGTGTAACTTGGTTCAACCATTGTGGAAGACAGTGTGGCAATTCCTCAAGGATATAGAACTAGAAATATCATCTGACTCAGCAATCCCATTACTGGATATATACCCAAAGGATTATAAATCATTCTACTATAAAGACACATGCACACGTATGTTTACTGCAGCACTGTTCATGATAGCAAAGACTTAGAACCAACCCCAATTCCCATCAATGTTAGAATGGATAAAGAAAATATGGCACATATAAACCATGGAATACTATGCAGCCATAAAAAAAAATGAGTTCATATCCTTTGCAGGGATGTGGATGAAGCTGGAAACCATCATTCTGAGAAAACTAACACAGGAACAGAAAATCAAACACTGCATGTTCTCATTCATAAGTAGGAATGGAACAATGAGAATGCATGGACACAGGGAGGGGAACATCACACATCAAGACCTGTGGTGGGGTGGAGGGGCTAATGGAGGGATAGCATTAGGAGAAATACCTAATGTAGATGATGGGTTGATGGGTGCAGCAAACCACCATGGCACGTTTACATCTATGTAACAAACCTGTATATTCTGCACATTATCCCAGAACTTAAAGTATAATTAGAAAGAAAAAAGAATAAAGAAAGAAAGAAGAGGCCGGGCGCGGTGGCTCAAGCCTGTAATCCCAGCACTTTGGGAGGCCGAGACGGGCGGATCACGAGGTCAGGAGATCGAGACCATCCTGGCTAACACAGTGAAACCCCGTCTCTACTAAAAATACAAAAAACTAGCCGGGCGAGGTGGCGGCGCCTGTAGTCCCAGCTACTTGGGAGGCTGAGGCAGGAGAATGGCGTGAGCCCGGGAGGCGGAGCTTGCAGTGAGCTGAGATCTGGCCACTGCACTCCAGCCTGGGTGACAGAGCGAGACTCCGTCTCAAAAAAAAAAAAAACTAAAAAAAAAAAAAAAAAAAAAAAAAAAAGAAAGAAAGAAAGAAGAAAAAAAGAAATGGAAATCAAAACCAGAATGAGATACCATCTCACACCAGTCAGAAAGGCTATTATTAGAAAAGTAAAAAAGTAACAGAATCTGGAGAGATTGGGCAAAATTGGGAATAATTATACACTTCCCTGGTGTATGTATGGTGGGAATGCAAATTAGTTCACCACTTTGGGAAACAGTTTGGGGATTTCTCAAAGATCTCAAAGAGGAACTACCATTTGACTCTGCAATCTCATTATTGAATACCCAAAGGAATATAACTCACTCTACCATAACATCACAGCACTATTCACAATACTAAAGACATGGAATCACCCTTACATGTCCACCAATGGTAGACTGGATAAAGCAAATGTATTACATATACCTCATGGAATACTATGCATCCACAGAAAAGAATGAGATCTCGTCCTTTGCAGAAACATAGATGGAGCTGGAGGCCATCATCCTAAGAGAACTTACAGGGGAACAGAATACCAAATACCACATGTTCTGACATATAAGTTGGAGCTAAACATTGAGTACATATGGACACACAATAGAAAACCACAGACACTAGGATCTACTTGAGGGCGGGGGTGTGAGGGGGATGAGAATAGAAAAATGACCTATTGTGAACTGTGCTTATTACCTGGATGACAAAAGAATCTGTACATCAAACCCCTGCAGCACACGATTTACCAGTATAGCAAACCTGTACATGTACCCCTGCACCTAAAATAAAATTTAAAAAGAAAAATTTAATTTTCACTTAGAAACTACAAACTGTCATGAATATTCAATTGTAAAGGTTTCATGCCTAATTAATATTCATTTACGGCCACATTTTAAAACGCACATGCTTATTCTGAAGAATATTGGCTGATTAGTTGTATTATTTTCTGTATTGCAATTTCTCTTTCTCACACAAGTATAAGCACTACCAATTTTGAAACACATTTTGATGGAAAGCTTAATGTGGACGTAGTGCATGGCCACTTACTGCTAAAGATGGAATTTTAATTAGGGCCTCTCTAATGTTATTTTTGCTGCTAACATTTTATCACATGTGACACACTCAAATTTAAGCCAAAGTCATGCTAGACTAGCATTTTAATACGTATAAAACATCATATCCTCTCTCCAACTCACTAAATATAATAATCAAGACTAGTTTCCTGGTGATATTTCAAAGGACAAGAAAAGATACAAGAAATAAAATTGCCTTTTAATGACTTAAAAGGCATTGCCCTGATTTCTATACAGTATGTTTATTATAGAAAAAATAAAATAGAGAGAAACAATAAACATTTGCAAATACTTTATCACCCTTAAAATAAAAAATGATTTCTGGTTTGTTGTATTTCTTTTGTGAATGTATGGGTATGTCTCATAATCAATGTGATTTTATAAATATGGAGTTCTGTTTCTCATGTTTAGTAAGCATTTTTATGTCATTAAAGAATCTATGAATACATGATTGAAATATATGCATAATATTTCATTATAATATTTTATTACATACGTAAGTTATTTATTTATTTAATAAATCCTCTGTTAGATATTTAGGCAATTTGGAATGTTTTATGGACATGAGTATAACTGTAAAAAGTATCTTACACAGATCTTTACATACATCTCTAAAGACATCAGGGTATGTTTATATTTTTGAGGCTTTTGAGCCCATATATTATTCTAAAATTTCATTTTTCAGAATCAATGTATCAATTCACACTTCCATCAATAATATACAAATGTGTTGCTTCCTCATTTCTATTACAATAATAATCATTTTCCATTGATTTAACAAATTTTAACAAAATGGATTTAACAAATCCATTTTGTTAAAATTAGATAGTTGGATAGTTCCCAGAATCGTTATTTGACGTACTGTATTGTTAAATATTCTTGTATGCTATTTGCATTTTGTGTGTATGTTGTGTGTTGTATAAATGAATTTTCTGTATTAAATATATATTGATTTTTGTTACGAGCAAAGCACAATGCTACACACTGGAGACACGGTGGTGAACACAATAGTCAAGTTCCCTGCTCTTATAAAGCTTAACATTCCACACGATAAAAGGAACATTGAATGTGGTACTTTAAGCTCTCTTAACAGGCCCTTACATAGTTGACTCTCATTTAATCAACACGCTTCATTCCTACAGCAAAACATGGTGGCTAATATCTATAGGAAGCCCAACAATTGTGACTGGAAGGCTAGTACCTGGAGAGCATGTACATTTCTGCTTCTTCTACTTGTTTTATCAGTTAAGATTTAAATGTGTTTAACCTCAAATTTGTTTGCCCAACATGTTCCTGTTATGGTATTTTTGAACTTTCGTGAATATTATATACACTAAAAATATGAGCACAAATGAAATATGACTTTGTTTCTATGAAATGTTATCTAATGTTTAGAGAAACAAAGTTTAGTTGCTAAAATTAATACTATTACATAAGGTTGAAAATTACTGAAAAAATAATTGACTGTCAAGATGACATATGCACTCAGGATTTTCTGAATTACATTTTCCTTCCATCTAAAATTAACAGAAATTGGAGATTATGGTATATTCATGATGGTTGTTTGCTCATGGGAGAAGGCTGCATGGAACTCTAATCAGCAGACTATTGCCACAAGAAGTTTTAAATGTAAACTAGAAAAAAGTGTACACTTATGTGGTTTATGTCAAAACAAATGTTTAATGCAGACATATGATTTTTCATGATTTCTTATTTGATTCCATTGTTTCAATTATTCAAAGTATTTGATAATAAGACAGCTTCTACTATTATTAAGTCATAATAAACATAAGGGATAAGAGTGGAATTAGAAAATATTTTCATGAGGGATATATGATTTGTTTTGTGGGTATTTTTTTGGCAGACTTTTTCTGACTAGTTTAAACTTCAGTATAAGCATCTAATAAATTAAAATATATATATATATCCTGGGCTAGATCTTAGAAATAGGTGAAATCACTACTTCTAGAAGAGGGTCTCCAGAGAAGATTTGTAAGGACCACATTGTTACTTTTTATCTTCTCAAAGTAAAGAGATAGAGGAAAAAATGTTCATTTAATATATATTCATATATTTAAACATTCATCTCAGAGGACCAAAGGACATCTTTATTTTTACCTACTATTAAGTCTGTTTGTGTATTCTATATTTGAAAATTGTTTTAAATGAAACAACCTGTTATAGAATTATTGATTTATATTTCCCAACCCATGGATAGTGTATTTGTATGTTATGCTTTATTTACAAAACAGTTTGGAGGTATTTTAGCCAGTGCATTTAGCTTAGATGATACAAATATATTTTTGTCTGAACACAGTCTTAGAAAACTTTATGCTTATCTTTTATTCAGCTATATAAAGTCCTGTGCAACATGTAATGTTGCTTGTAGTAGATTCAATAGATGCAGCAGAGGATCAAATTGTAAACATTTTGAGGCAGCAATGCCTTAGCACAAAGTGTTGAACATGCTTTGAATTCCATATAGTGATATACTGTGTCTCTACAGAACTGTCAGGGTGAAGAAAAGCAATGTTCCAACAGCTATAAACATATCATATACAGACATTTATTTAGACAAATAGAGATGTAGCCGAGTGTCATTTTAAAGCTCAACTATTTATGCTCTTGGCAGATAGTTGAAAACAGAATACATTTACATCTCAGAGTTTTGAAAATCTAAAAATAATCAACAAACAGTATATTACCCATGGTCACTGTATCAGAATTAGCCTAAGCATGTGAAATGCTAAGTTATTATATTTTGATTTCATATTTAATCATACTAATAAAACTAGAATAGTTAAGAAAAAACTAAACTTGTTCCATTTTGGAGATTTTTTAAAATATTTTTTTCTTCTCTCATTTCCTGTCTTTTTTTTTTTTT
>NW_016807254.1:78846-86762 GCF_001698545.2 Rhinopithecus bieti
TTTTTTTTTTTTTTTTTTTTTTAGAATAAATGATCAGATTAAAAGTTCTAAATATGTACAGCATTTAAGAGAGAAGAAGAAGAATTTCTAAAGAGAACAGTGGAAATTATTTATATATAATATAACTTGATATAACATAAATATATAATTTCCACTTGTGTCCATGACAGGCTAGCTCTAGCACTATAAAACACTGTAAGAACAGACAAAATAGGTGAAGCAACAGTGTTTAGAATCTGAATAACAAACAGAATAGGGATGTGAGAAGTACAAGAGGTGAACCTCACAGTTACATCACTTTTCTATTTGGAATAATTTTTTTTTATTATTGTGATATAAGACAGAATGGTAGAACCCAAGAAAAGCATAGTGCTCTCATTGTGCTGAGGAGGCAGAAATGACAGTTCAGCAATGGTGAAATGGAAAGTATGAAGACAAAAGGCTCCAGGACTTTGCATGATGTTGCTTTGGTGTCTTTTACCAGGCACTGAGTGGCACATGCCCAAGATGATATATTGAAAGTTTTTGCCTAGAAAAAATACTGAGTAGCTTTGATCTAAAGTTTCATAGTGCTAGAAGACACACTGGGTATAATATTACAAAATGCTTTGCTAAACACCCGAATCATTTAATCAAGAGCCCAGAAAAGATATGCAATATAGAAAAGCCTTTGTACTTGGGCTGCAATAGTCCTAGAATAAACTTTATTCTAGAATCACACTAAAACAAAACAAAACAAAAGTTGAAAACAGGACTGGAAATAATCAAGGTTGTATGTATATCAGTAGATTAAGTATTGCCAGAACAAATTTAATACTTTAAAGGAGCACACTTAATTAGATTCTCAACAGTATAATATCCACAATATGTAATAAATATTTACTAGATATCCGAAGAAGCAAGGAAAAAGTATCATCATTAGAAACAAATAGCTATGACTTGTATATCAGGATTAGCTGTTTCAATATTTTATTTTGTTATTATAAATGAGTATTTAGAGAAAAACATAAACACAATAAATTAACAAAAAGAAATCTCAGTAGAAAAAATGACAACTATTACAAAACAGAACTAAATGGAAATTCTAGAACTGAAAACTCCAATATTCAAAACCAAAAAGAAGGCATTGGATTAGGTTTAACAACAGATAGAATATTGTATAAGAAATTATTGGTCAGATTGAAGATAGAGAAATGTAAGTCATTGAAAGTAATCCACAGAGAAAAAGAGTGTTAAATAAAATAAGAATGCCACAGGGAACTGTGGAAAATATTAAGCAATCTAATTTATGTGCCACTGGGATTCTAGGTGGAAAGAGAAATTGTATGAGGCTGATAAGTACTTCATGGCAAAACATCTTTTTGCAATTTGAAAGAAAACACCAGTCTGATGATGAAAGAATCACATCAAATACTGAGCAAAGTAAAATTTAAAAAGCCACCCATGTACACAACATAGTCAAAATGTGATAGTTGAAATATAAAGAAAATTTTAAGAGCAGGCAGAAGTGAATAACATTCTACTTACATAGGGAAGAATAATGACTGTGATCTCATACTTTAAATAAAAACAACAATAAAATGATGTAACTAAAGGCTAAAGAAAGGGAAAATATAATTGTTGAAATGTAATTTATACTCCAGAAATAAGTGTTCTTCAAATATCATTCACAAAAAAAGGCAAAATAAAAGCATTTTCTTATGAACAAAAGCTCAGAAAACCTACCACAAACAGTACTGCATGATAAGAATGCGGAATCAGGTTTGCTGAGTTAAAATACAATGATACATTATAGAAGTTGGAATTTATACAAAAAAAAAAAAAAAAAAACAATAACTCAGGCATCATGGCTTATGCCTGTATCACAGCAATTCAGAAGACTGAGGCAGGAGGATGACTTCAGGCCAGGAGTTCGAGACCAGCCTGGGCAATATAGTGTGACTTCTGCCTCTAAAAAAATAGAAAAATTAAAAATTAAATATAGAAGTCTTCCAATAATTATTTATAAAACTTCTACAAAATATAATTAATAAAAATAATGATACATTTTGAAGATACATATACAGAGATACAGATAGATATATCTCTATTTCTATCTACATCCATATCTATGTATGTAGGGAAGCAAAATGGATATATGTTTTATATTAAGAGGGATGGAGAGAGGAAGGAAAGGGGGAGGAAATGGGGGATAGGAAGTGGAAAAGAGAGAAAACATATGTGTGACAACGATTGCACAGAGGCTTAGCAAGGAAAATGAAAGTATGCCAATGTAAGTTTCTTAAATTTTTAATAAAATCGATTTCAAGAGCAGCTATTCTGATAAATAGAAGATGTATACTGTAAGTCATATATCTACCAAAAGAATGGAGGGGCACAGTGAAAAAGAACCAATAAACAACAGAAAAGGAAATAACAAATATGTATGCAACCAAAAAGAAGATAGGATAATAGAAAACAAATAAACACAAAATTCACAAGACAAGCAAAGAATAAATAACAAGATGATGGACATAACCATGTCAATAATAACATTACTGGTAAATGGATTAAACACTCTGATTAAAAGACAAAAATTGCCATAATCATTAAACAAAGAAGGAATCAACTATATTCTCTGTACAGGAGGCACATACTAAACATAAAAGACTACAAAGGTTAAAAGTAATAAGATAAAATAAGCACTTTATAAATGTAAACAATAAGAAAGCTAAAGTGATTATAATAAAGTCACCAAAAGTGAAATTCATGGTAAAACAAAAATTAACAAAGATATTTTGAAAATCATTTCACAGTTATAAAGGGTTATTTCATTCAAGAAAAAAAGATAGAAATTCAAAGTGTAAACTAGTAAGAGAGGTTCCAAACACAAATAGCAATAATGGACACAATAATAAGACATAAATAGACAAATCTATATAATGAAATTTGAAAGCAATAAAGCATGAAAATGGTTCTAAATTTTTGAAACATTTCTGAAAAGATATGCGTTAATCTGTTATTGAAGCTTTATGTCTTAAATGGTAGGCCGTGAATCTTGAGTCAAAAGGACAGTTTACATTTATTTCATATGGTTTTATATTTTCAAATAGTTACCTTTTAATAATATAAATTTAGTTAAAACAAAACAACTCTTTCCCCTAAGAAATAGACTTGTAATGAGAGGATATAATAATTGTAAATATAAATGCACCCAACACTGGAGCACGTAGGTATATAAAGCAAATATTATTAGAGCTAAAGAGAGAGATAGACTCCATTATAATAATACATGTAGACTTTAACACCTCACTTTCAGCATTGGATGAATCTTTCAGGCAGAAAATCAACAAAAAAAATTGAACTTAATCTGCACCATAGACCAATTGACCAAATAAATATTGACCGTATAAATATTTACAGAATATTTCATTCAAGGGCTACAGAATACCCATTCTTCTAAGGACATAGATCATTCTCAATGTTGGACCATATGTTACATCACAAAGCAAGTCTTAAAACATTCAAGAACATTGAAATCATATAAATCATCTCTGACCATAATGAAATAAAACTGGAGATCAATAACAAGAGGAATTTTGGAAACTATACAAACATATGGAAATTAAACAATATGCTGCTGAATGGGTCTATAAAGAAACTAAGGAAATTGAGAAATGTCTTGAAACAAATGGTAATGGGAACACAACTTACCAAAATCTATGAGATATAGAAAAAGCAGTAGTAAGAGGGAAGCTTAAAGCTATAAGCACCTACATTTCAAAAAGTAGAAAATCTTCAAATAAACAACCTACCAATTCATATTAAAGAATAAGGAAGCAAGAGCAAATGGAACCCAAAATGAGTAGAAGAAAAAAAAAAAAAAAAGATCAGAGCAGAAATAAATAAAATTAAAATGAAGAAAACAAGAAAAAAAGATCAACAAAACAGAAAGTTGTTTGTTTTTGAAAAGGTAAGCAAATTTGATAAAACTTTAGCCAGAGTAAGAAAACGAGAGAGGAGACCCAAATAAATAAAATCAAAAACAAAAAGGAGACTTACAACTGACACCACAGAAAATCAAAGGATCATTTGTGGCTACTATGAGGAACTGTATACCTATCAGTGACAAAACCTAACAGAAATCAATAAATTTCTAGATACATACAACTTACCAAGATTGAACTATGATGAAATCCAAAACTGGAACAGACCAATAACAAGTAATGAGATCGATGTCATAATAAAAATCTCCCAGCAAAGAGAAGTCCACGGCCCGATGGCTTAACTGCTGAATTCTAGCAAACATTTGAGGAAGACCTAATATCAATCCTATTCAAACTATTCCAAAAAATAGAGAAGGAGTGAATACATCCAAACTCATTCTACAAGGCCAGTATTATCCTGATACCAAAATCAGACAAAGACACATTAAAATAATAGAAAAGAAAAGAAAACTACAGGCCAATGTCCATGATAAACATTGATGCAAAAACAGAATACTAGCAAACTAAATTCAAGAACACATTAAAAATTCATTCCTTATGGCCACATGAGATTTATCACAGGGATACAAGGATGGTTCAGCATACATAAATCAATCAATGTGAGACATCATATCAACAGACTGAAGGACAAAACCTATATGATAATTTCAACTGATGCTAAAAAATTTTATAAAATTCAATATTACTTCACGATAAAAGCTCTACAAAAACTGGGTATAGGAGGAATATACCCTATACATCTCAACACAATAAAAGCCATATATGACAGAGTCACAGCTAGTATCATAAATGGGGGAAAACAGAAAGGCTTTCCTCAAGATCTGGAGCATTACAAGGATGCCCACTTTCACCACAGTTATTCAATATAGTACTGGAAATCCTAGCTAGAGCAATCAGAAAAAAAGAAAGAAAAAATTGTTTCAGATTGGAAAGGAAGAAGTCAAATTATATTTGTCTGCAGATGATATGCTCTTATGTCTTGGAAAACCTAAAGACTCCACCAAGAAACTACTAGAACTGATAAACAAATTCAGTAAAGTAGCAAGATACAAAATCAACACACAAAAATCAGTAGCATTCCTGTATGTCAGCAGTGAAAAATCTGAAAAAGAAATCAACAAAGCTGGGCATGGTGGCTTACGCCTGTAATCCCAGCACTTTGGGAGGCCAAGGAGGGTGGATCACCTGAGGTCAGGAGTTCAAGACCAGCCTGCCCAATATGGTAAAACCCCGTCTCTACTAAAAATACAAAAATCAACCAGACATGGTGGCAGACACCTGTAATCCCAGCTATTTGAGGGGCTGAGGCAGGAGAATCACTTGAACCCGGGAGGCTGAGGTTGCAGTGAGCCGAGACCGCACCAATGAACTCCAGCTAGGGCAACAAGAACAAAACTCCATCTAAAGAAACGGGGGGTGGGGGACAGAGAGAGAAAGAAAGAAATCAACAAACCCATTTCAATAACTACAGATAAAATTAAATATCTAGGAATTAACCAAAGAAGTGAAAAAGTCTCTGCAATAAAAACTGTACCATATTGATAAAATAAATTGAAGAGGACATTAAAAGTGGAAATATATTTCATGTTCCATAGATTGTACAAATCAATATTGTTAAAATGTCCATACTACTCAAAGCAATCTACAGATTCAATGCAATCCCTATTAAAATGCCAATGACATGCTTAAATGAAATAGATAAATAATCCTGAAATTTACATGGAACCCCCAAAGAACCTGGAATAGCCATAGCTATCCTATGCAACAAAGTCAAAATTGGAGGAATCATATTACCTGACCTCAAATTATACTATAGAACTATAGTAACCAAAACAGCATGGTACTGACATAAAAACAGACATATAGACCAATAGAACAGAACAGAGAACTCAGAAAGAAATCCATGATTCTACAGTGAACTCATTTTCAACAAAGGTGCCAAGAATACACACTGGGGAAAGGATAGTCTCTTAAATAAATGCTGCTGGGGAAACTGGATACCCATATGCAGAAGAATGAAACTACCCCACTCTATTCTGTCATGTACAAAATTCAAATCAAAATTGATTAAAGACAATCAAAACAAAAATGGCCAAACGGAGATCACATCAATTTAAAAAGCTTTTACACAGTAAACAAAATAATCAACAAAGTGAAGAGACAGCCCATGAATGGGAGAAAATATTTCCAAAGTATTCATCTGACAATGGATTAATAACCAGAATATATAAGAAAAATAATCTAATAATCTGATTAAAAATGGACAAAAAATCAAGAGATCTGAATAAACATTTCTCAAGAGGGACATACAAATAGCAAACAGGTATATAACCATGTACTCAACATTGAGAAAGGCAAATCAAAACTACAATGAGATAACATCTTGCTCCAGTTAAAATGACAGGCAACCAGAAATGCTAGAGAGGATATAGAGAAAGGGAACTCTCATACATTGTTTGCAGGAATATAAATTAGTACAACCACTAGGGAGAACAGTTTTGAGGTTCTTCAAAAAACTGAAAATAGAGCTACCATATGATCCAGCAATGCTACTGTTGGGTATGCACCCAAAAGAAAGGAAATCAGTATATTTAAGAGATATGCACTCCCATGTTTATTGCAGCACTATTTATAATAGCCAAGATTTGGAAGCAAGCTAAATGTCCATCAACAGACAAATGGATAAAGAACACGTAGTATGTATGCACAATGGAGTGCCATTTAGCCATATGCAAGAATGAGATTCTGTCATTTGCAACAGCATGGATGGAACTGGAGGTCATTATGTTAAGTAAAATAAGCCAGAAACAGAAAGACACACTTTACACATTCTCACTCATTTGTAGGAGGTAAAAATTAAAATGATTGAACTCATGGAGATAGAAAGTAGAACGATGGTTACCAGAAGTTGAGAAAGGCAGTGCAAGTGTTGAAGTAGGGGATTGAGTATGGTTAATGAGTACAAAAAAAAAAAAAAAAAGAATGAATGAATGCTTTCTACTATTTGATACCATAACAGGGAGACCATAGTAAATAACAACCTATTTGTATATTTTAAAATATAAAACAGTGTAATTGGATTGTTTTTAACATAAAGGGTAAATTACTTGAGGTGATGGATATCCCATTTACCCTGCTGTGATTATTACACATTGTATGCCTACATCAAAATATCTCATGTACCTCATTAAATATAGACACCATATACCTACAAAATTAAAAACTGAAAAATAGATTTCTCATCTTGTAAAGCACTATATCTTTTCAATAATAATAGCTAAATTTAAGTAATTATGTTAGTATATTTATTTCCTATTCTTGTTGTAAAAAGTCACTACAAACTTAATGGCTTAAAACTACACAAATTTATTTTCTTACAGTTTTGGAGGTTAGAAATCTAAAACAGGTCAGTACTGCTGTGTTCCTTCTAGAGATTCTAGGAGAGAATGCTTGTCTTTCCCAGTTCCTTGAGGCTGCCTGAATTATTTGACAAATGGTCTTGCATCACTCCACCCTCTGCTTTAATCTTCAAATCTCCTTCTCTGACTCTGGCTTTTCTTTATCCTTTTTATCAACATGTTTGTCACTACATTGGGTTCATTCATATAATCTCTCCCTCTCAAGAGCTTTGACTTAATCATATTTGCAACTTTTCTTTTGCCAAGTAAGGTAACATATTCTCAGGTTCCAGGGATTAAGACATGGACAACTTTGGGGGTCATGATCTGACTACAACAGCTGGACATAATGCTGATTGCTTAACATTAATTCTTTCATCTACTTTCATAAAATCCTTATGACATAGGCTCTATGCAACAGAAGACACAAGTTTAGAAGGATAAATGAGACCACATGAGATCACAGTGAGTTGAGAGATTGAGAAAAGGAACCTTTATCTGAATGACTCCAGAACTCTTATTCTTTTTTTTT
>NW_016807254.1:87076-91937 GCF_001698545.2 Rhinopithecus bieti
TTTTTTTGAGACGGAGTCTTTCTCTGTCACCCAGGCTGGAGTGCAGTGGCTCACTGCAAGCTCCGCCTCCCGAGTTCATGCCATTCTCCTGCCACAGCCTCCGGAGTAGCTGGGGCTACAGGCACCCACCACCACGCCCGGCTAATTTTTTGTATTTTTAGTAGAGACGGGGTTTCACCGAGTTAGCCAGGATGGTCTCGATCTCCTGACCTTGTGATCCGCCCGCCTCGACCTCCCAAAGTGCTGGGATTACAGGTGTGAGCCACTGTGCCCGGCCAGAACTCTTATTCTTAATCATCATGTTATCTACTCTCTTTAATATTATCAGAGTGATTTGTGATAGTATTATCCATCTGATGATTTGTGAAATTTCATGTTGTCATTTAATTTTCAAGTGACATTTGATACTTGTTCTGAATGGTATATATTGTGTCGTATTAAATTAAATCAAGATAAATGAACTGTTGACTGTAGGTTAGCTTTGTTTTCCTTGAGCAACCTTATCTACTTTTTGAAACAACTTCAGGTTCCCAAAACCCGAGTGGCCATGCTAAAATGTCTGTGGGCCCCTTACCATATGTTCGACTATGCTTCAGCCACTCTTTGCAGTCTGATGACATGAAGCTTTTCTGCAAGAAGAGCTTTTGTTATTCTGTAAATGTTCACTTTTCTCACATTCTTCCTTTCACAGAATGGTGTTAACTTTTAGGCAAAAATTGACTTTCAAACCTGTTTATGAATTCTGCCCTGGCAAGTCTGGAGGCAAACAACTGACCCCAGTATTATGTTTCACCTTAATGTAACAGAATGACTCCAGCAAACCTGGTATATAATGTGGACAGAGGATGGCTAAACATTCTTATATTAAATGCTATTTTTGCTTTTCATACGGCCCATGAAAACTTAATTATGGAACATTCCATCTGTAAATCTGCCCAGGAGTTCTTGCTTATTGTCTAGCAGTCATTTTTTAACATTATTATCTGTTGCAAAACTCAACAAATTTACTTTCAAGAGTTTGTTCTATAAATTGATGAAGATTACCTCTATTGCTTTACATTATGTTGACACATATTCATATTTTTAAAAATCTAATCTCCAGCACAATGCCAGTTTTATTTATGGGAAACATATATAACTATATACTCTACTATATATACATAGTTGTATGGTTATTTAGACGATATCCACTTTTTGAAGACTAGAGTGTCTTTGAGTGTGATATAGATTGGATATGTGTCCCCAACCAAATCTCATGTCAAATTGTAATCTCGAATGTTGGAAGTGGAACCTGGTAGGAAGTGATTGGATCTTGGGGGTGATTCTCATTCATAGTTTAGCACCATCCAGTTGGTGCTGTTCTCCTGATAATGAGTGGCTTGTCATGAGATCTGGTTATTTAAAAGTGTGTAGCACCTCTTCCCTCACTCTGTTGCTCCTGCTCCTGCTGTGTAAGACAAGTGCTGCCCCTTAGGGGAGCCTACAAATTATTTGCCACGATTGTAATTTTCCTGAGGCATCCCCAGGAGCTGAGCAGATGCCAGCATTATGCTTTGTGCCACCTGTGGAACTGTCAGCCAGTTAAGCTTCTTTTCTTTATAAATTACATGGTATTTTTTTTGTGGTAATGCCAGAACAGTCTAATACCAGGTGCAATTACCATGAAAGTTTTTGAG
The DNA here is from genome assembly GCF_001698545.2 of Rhinopithecus bieti. Lineage (NCBI taxonomy): Eukaryota > Metazoa > Chordata > Mammalia > Primates > Cercopithecidae > Rhinopithecus > Rhinopithecus bieti. The sequence continues at coordinate 88,753 of NW_016807254.1, forward strand.
CTTCAGAGCTGCATAAAGTTTCTGTTAGATTAAAACTATTTGTGGTTTCATGATATGTTGAATTATTGGGGTTTTATTACTAGGCCCTCTTCTCACTTCTATACTCACTCTGTGTTATCATATGCAATCTATACACTGGCAAATCGCTTAAGTTTTGTAGATTACTGGGGTCTCACTACAAGACCCTCGTTTTATTTATATACTGACCCTATGTTATCGTATATAATCTGTACACTGATGAATTTCCACATTGTGACTCCAAGTCCCATCTCTTATCTCAGTTTCATAGTTGTACAGTCTGATTTTCACTTAAAGTTAAAGATTATGTATGTTGCATGCAGATTTAAAATTAAACATACTTCCTGAATATATTCGTTTTTGTTGGTTTTTATCATAATAAATAGTAACATTCATTTTGCCATTAACTTGGGAAACAATATTTATATCTTTCTCCTCTAAATATATTTAACAAAGATGTCTATATTTTTTCTTATGTTCCATTAGTCTTAGAGTCTTGTCTTTCAGTTTATTTAATTCTTATAAAGTACCAAAGAAATAAATATTATTACTAGTTTCATTTTATAAAATTATGAACAGGAAAATTAAATAACTTGCCCAAGATCACACAGTTGGTAAATGATGAAGTCAGAATTGTAATCCAGTAATTTAACCTCAAAAATTGGTTTCTTTAATCAACATCCATGCTTCATCCAGGAAATTGATCTTGCCATCTCTTGTTTTCCAAATATTTCTCCATCCTACTTGCTAACAAGCTATGTACACCACTAATATCTCCAGTTTAGAGAACTCCAAAAAGTCTCCTTTTTTTTTTTTTTATTTTCTGCTCTAAGGAAACAGGAAATGATGAATGGACATGTCATTAATATTAAAGAAGAGCTATGTTGCTGTTTATGATGTAGAGGGTCATTGTCAGGTAAACCTAAGATCAGGTCCTCTGTCTGCCATCTGTACAATGAATGCAAATATTTAATTTATTCAATTAATTTATTTATTTGAGACAGGGCCTCACTTTGTCACTCAGGCTGGAGTGTGGTGGCATGATCACTGCTCATTGTAGCTTCGACCTCCCAGGCTCAATGTGACCCTCCCAGTGCAGCCTCCTGAGTAACTGGGGCGACAGGCGCATGCCACCACACTTGACTGTTTTTTGTATTTCTTTGTAGAGTTGGGGATTCACCATGTTGCCCAGGCTGGTTTCCAACTCCTGAGCTCAAGCAATCTGCCCACCTCAGCCTCCCCAAGTAGTGGAACTATAGGCATGAGCTGCACCTGGAAGAGATTTATTTTATTTTTTATTTTATTTTATTTTATTTTATTTTATTTTGAGACGGAGTCTCGCTCTGTCGCCCAGGCTGGAGTGCAGTGGCCGGATCTCAGCTCACTACAAGCTCCGCCTCCTAGGTTTACGCCATTCTCCTGCCTCAGCCTCCCGAGTAGCTGGGACTACAGGCGCCCGCCACCTCGCCCGGCTAGCTTTTTGTATTTTTTAGTAGAGACGGGGTTTCACCATGTTAGCCAGGATGGTCTCGATCTCCTGACCTCGTGATCCGCCTGTCTCGGCCTCCCAAAGTGCTGGGATTACAGGCTTGAGCCACCGCGCCTGGCCTGAGATTTATTTTAGATATCATTATTGCATTAGTTTTTAGTTAGGGATTGTTTAGAAAGAAAAGAAAAAAGAGCTCTCTCTCAGGTATCCTAGGTGAATGAACATCTTTTTAAAATAATACAAATCTTAACAATATTGTATTATGGTTTCTTTAAAAATTAAACAATTCTACTTCCAGTAACATAGCCAAAGAATTGAAAGCATAAGCTCAAATAGATATCTGTATACCAATGTTCATAACAGCACCATTCACGCTAGCCAAAATGTGGAAACAATCTAAATGTCCATTTATGGATAAATAGACAATATGTAGTCTGTATAGACAATGAGGTATTATTCAGTCTGAAGAATAAATAAATAATTATTTACACAAATTTATGGGATACATGGGAAATTGTGTTACAGGTATATAATGCATAGTGATCAAGTCAATGTATTTAGGATATTCATAAGATGAGCCCCAATATATTTTGTTAAGTATAGTTACCCTACTATTTAGTTACCCTAAATAAATATTGAATTTATTCCTTCTATTTTGCTGTATGTTTATACCCTTTAACCAGTTCTCTTCATCCTCCTCCCTTCCTTGACTCACCTTTCCCATTTTCCTTAGTTTCATTGTCTATCTCTACATGATCAAATATTTTTAATCTCACATGTAAGTGAGAACATGTGATGTTTGCCAATTTGTGCCTGATTTATTTCACTTAAGATAATGACTTCCCAGTTCTATCCTTGTTGCTGCAAATGACAGGATTTTATTCTTTTCTAATGACTGAATAATAGTCCATGGTATATATATACCAAATATTCTCTACACCATCATCTATTGATGAACTCTAATTGGTTCCAGATATTTGCTATTGTGGATAGTGCTGCGATAAACATGCAAGTGCAGGTTTCCCTTGGACATATGATTCTTTGTTGTTCAGAAAGATACCCACATAATGAGATTACTGGATCAAATGGCAATACTATTTTCAGTTTTTTGGAAAATCTCTATAGTGTTTTACATAGCGGTTTTAATAGTTTGCATCCCCACCAACAATATGTAAGTGTTCCCTTTTTTCCACATCTTCATCAACATCTGTTGTCTTTTTAATAATAGTCATTTTGACAGGTATAAATGGTAGCTTATTGTGCTTTTAACTTAATCAGTAACGATTAGTGATGTTGATTGATCATTTTTATACACCTGTGGCCATTTGTGTCTTCTTTTGAGAAATACCTTATTCATGTCCTTTGCTCACTCTTGTATAGGACTATTTGTAATTAGTTGGTCTTTTCCTGTTGTTTAAGTTCCTTTTATATTCTTTTTTTTAAATTTTTTTTTTAAATTTTTTTGGCACTTAGCAGATGGATTTTTTTTTATACTTTAATTTCTAGGGTACATGTGCATAACGTGCAGGTTTGTTACATATGTATACTTGTGCCATGTTGGTGTGCTGCACCCATCAACTCGTCAGCACCCATCAACTCATCATTTACATCAGGTATAACTCCCAATGCAATCCCTCCCCCCTCCCCCCTCCCCGTGATAGGCCCCGGTGTGTGATGT
>NW_016807254.1:92748-122296 GCF_001698545.2 Rhinopithecus bieti
CTTAAAGGAAGAAGTTGAATCCCTGAATAGACCAATAGCAGGCTCTGAAATTGAGGCAATAATTAATAGCCTACCAACCAAAAAAAGTCCAGGACCAGATGGATTCGCAGCCGAATTCTACCAGAGGTACAAGGAGGAGCTGGTACCATTCCTTCTGAAACTGTTCCTTTTATATTCTTGACATTAGGCCCCTGTTGGATAGAGAGTTTGCAAATATTTTCTCTCATTCAACAGGTTTTGTTTTCACTCTGTTGTTTCCTCTGCTGTGCAGAAGCTGTTTAGTTTAATATAGCCCCACTTGTCTGTTTTGTTTTGTTGCTTGTGCTTTTGAGGTCTTCATAAAGTTTTTGCCTAGGCAAATGTCCAAAATAGTTTTTCCCATGTCTTATTTTAGTATTTTTTGTATTTTCTTTGTCTTACATTTAAATCTTTAATTTGTTGTAAGTTAATTGTTGCTTGTGTGGAAGATTGCATTCCAGTTTTATTCGTCTGCATTTGGCTATCCAATTTTTCCAGGACCATTTATTGAAGAGGGTTGTCTTTCCTCAATGTAAGCTCTTGTCATCTTTTTTGAAGATTAGTTACTTATAAATACTTTGCTCTTTTTTTCTGCTTTTTAAATTCTGTTTCATTGTTCCATGTGTGTATTTTTACCAATACCATGTCGTTTACTATACCTTTGTAATGTATTTTGAAGTCAGGTAGTGTGATGTGATGCCTTCAGCTTTGTCCTTTCAGCTCAGGATTGCTTTCGCTATTTGCACTTTTCCTTTTTGGTTACATATAAATTTTTAAATTGTTTTTGCTAATTTTGTGAAGAATGATGTTGATATTTTGATAGGGATTGCACTGAATTTAGAAGTAAGTGAAAATTTAACACATGCCACAACATGGATGAAACTTGAAAAAAATATGGTAAGTAAAATAAACCAGACAAAACTGAACAAACGTTGTATGATTTTAATTATATGAAATTCCTAGAGTAGTCAAATTCATAGAGAAAGAAAATAGAAATGTGGTTGCTAAGGGCTGGAAGGAGAAAGGTATGGGGTGTTATTGTTTAATGGTACAGAGTTCCACTGTGGGCTGAGCTCGGTGGCTCACGCCTGTAATCCCAGCACTTTGGGAGGCCTAGGCGGGCGGATCACAAGGTCAGGAGTTCAAGACGAGCCTAACCAACATTTTTTAGTAGAGATGAAACCCCATCTCTACTAAAAAAGTGCCAAAAATTAGCTGGGTGTGGTGGTGTGCACCTGTAATCCCATCTACTTGGGAGGCTGAGGCCAGAGAATCACTTGAACCCAGGAAGCGGAGGTTGCAGTGAGCCAAGATCATGCCACTGCACTCCAGCCTGGAGGACAGAGTAAGATTCTATCTCAAAAGAAAAACAAAACAAAACAAAAACAGAGATCCACTACGGGAGATGTAAGTGCTAGAGAAGGATGATGGTGATGGTTGTACAACAGCATGAATATACTTAATAACACCGACCTGTACAACTAAAATGGTTTAAAATAATAAACTTTATGTTATATATATTTTACACAATAAAAAAGTACAATTCATATGGGAAATACAAGAAGAATCAAGTAACATTTTCAAGGAGATTGGGAACCAGGGTACCATAAAAAATATCAACAAAATAACTATATTGACTTTTTATGCATTCTTTCCTCCATTAATATAGTATAAATCTCATAATCTCTTATTTTCAATATTCAAGTGCTCACCTATACGCCAATGAGTCTTCATGAAGTTAGGGTCATTAAGCACAAAGAAGATATTGCCATTTCGAGGCAGTTTCTCTAAGAAGAAAAATGAGGAGAAAGTGAAAAATATACTGGAGATCTCTTCTACACCTGGAAACCAGGAAAAAAAAAAAAAAAAAAAAAAAAAAAACTGATTTGGAGAGTTTATAATTGAGTTACCACTGTAAAACTGTCTTTGTCCTAAGTACCACAGGACTGGAATACACTAACAATCACATTTTATGACTGTAGTTAAATTGAAATTTTCTTGACTACTGTCAAGAAATGTTAATAGAATTAAGGAGCAGAACTACACTTATATAAATGACCAAAAGAAAAAAAAAATAAATTTTACTTAAATATTTCTTGGAAATAAGTAGAAATGAGCCCAAGTCTCAGTATTATAAGACTAATATGTAGATGAGGTAAGACCTATCTAAAGATATTCTAAGTGACTTGATGATATAAAACACTTAAGCAGGTTATTTCCAAATAGATATAATTATAACAACTTTGTCTTCTACAATTTTTTGAAGAACTCATAAATATCTATTGAAGGCCTATGAGGAGCTCACAACAATTAAATAAAATATAATGAGGTTAGTGAAAACTCCACATAGTGTGAGAATTAAAAGAAAAGTATATATATATATATATATATGTAGGTATGAAAGAATATATACAAAAGGCAAATGAGATGTGTATGTGTGTGAGGGTGGGTTGATGGTGTTTGAGAGGGGTACTGTAATATCTTCTCTACTTGTTTTTCAGGCACACACTCACAAAAATTCCTTTCTTTTTTATTTTAAATGTATATGCATATTGCTAAGAAGAAAAAAAGTGCCACTTTACTTTCTTTCAGAATTATAATATTTATTGATAAAAACTGAAATAAACAATAAAATGAAATTTTGTTGGTAGAGCCCAAAATACATGTGTGTGTGTGTATATATATGTATGTATATATATGTGTGTATGTATATATGTGTGTGTGTATATATGTGTGTATATATATGGTTAATATCCTTTTGTTTCAGCAATAAGCCAATTAAATAAGTACAACAAAATATTTTATTAAGGTTGTATCTTCTCTTTACTAATGTTTTAATGGACCCTTCAAAATCTGTGAGTCCCTAAAAGTGTGGTAGAGAGTAGGTTTAAAAGGGAAAAAATAAAAGATCTCAATATACATTTACTGAAGTAAAGAAGATGAAGAAAAAAAAAAACAACTCCTTTATGTATTATGTATTTTTCAATGTTTTTTAATCTATATGAGCAAAATTTTGACCTAGTAAGTCTTTTGTGATGGGCCAGTTGAATATATTAATACAATGAAAAAGTATGTAACAAAGAGATGGGGAGCTGACAGCCAGAGTCCAAATGCTGGCTTTCAATTAAGCATGTCTTTAGCTAAAAGACTTTGGGCTAGTTGACTAAAAATTTCATTTTTCACATCTGTAAAATGTGTAGGCTGAATGAGATGGTGAGATCAATAATTTCTAAGGCCATCAGTAGCTGTACAACTCCATAAATCTGTAAGACTAATGAAAGCATTCTCCTTATGACTTAAAAGAACTTATAATTCAAGGCTGACATACGCAATCATCTTTCTAAGCATCTTCTCTAATGAGATCCCTTGTTAATTCAAAGCCAACTTCACACCAGTAATCTGGGGATGTCGCTGTGAGTTTCAATATATTCTAATGCCACCAAAACCTATTTCTGTCCTACTGCCACTATCTTAGTCATATTTCGGTAAGAAAAATTACATTAGAGTTATTTAGGAACTGCATTGTTTGTTTGCAATCGATATGTCTACATAATTCTATGAATTCCATATTATAAGTGAAAATCTGGTTCTAAGATCTTAACAATACTTCTTTCCAAACCAAGAGAAGTCTAAATTTTTACTTTAAAAATATGTTCATCTTTGCTCTGCATTTAATCAATGGTTTTCCAGTCTAGGCCTACTTACTAGCTTGTAACAACTTTAGATATTTTTATGTTTCCATTCTCTCTATGGTTTGTTTATTCCCCCCTTTATTTAATTACTACAGTCTAGTGCATATAAAATATTTGAAAGAACAGCTGTGAATTAAAAGACAGCTCTGAACTATATAGATTTAATAAATCTAAATGTTATTTAAAATTTATAAATTCTTTGTTTCTTTCTGTCTGTTTTTGTGTCTTGGTAGAATTTTATAGTGGTGCCACTTGATCCCTTTCTCCTCTTCCTTTGTGTAACTGCTTTACTAGTGATCTGTATACTTTCATGTGTCTTCATGGTGGTGAACATCTACCTTTCACTTCCAAGTTAAGACACCTTTGAATGTTGCTTGTAGGTCCCGTCTAGTGATGATGAATTCCCTCAGCATGGAAACACAGCCTACCAAAACCTGTGAGATACAGCAAAGCAGTGCTAAGAGAGAAGTTTATAGCTTAAATGTCTACATTAAAAAAAGTAGAAAGATTACAAATTAACAATCTAATAATACACTTGAAGAGACTAGAAAAGCAAAAACAAACCAAAACTGCAGAAGAAACGAAATAGCAAAATCAGAGAACATCTAAATGAAAAAAGACCAACAAAAAATCACAAAAGATAAAACAAAACTAGATTATTTGAGTAGACAAACAAAATTGATAAACTAACCAATAAGACAGGAGACAATAAAAGTAGAATCAAAAGTGAAAAAGGAGATATGAAATACAAAAGACCATTAGAGAATATTATGAACAACTATATACTCACAAACTAAAAAGACTAAAGGAAATAGATAAATTCCTGGAAACATGCAACTTCCCAAGATTGAACCAAGAAAAAATTTAAAAGTCCAAGCAGACCAATAAAAAGCAGCAAGATTGAGTCAGTAATAATAATAATAAAAAAAAATCTTTCAACAAAAACAATCCCAGGGCCTGATGGATTTACAGCCAAATTCTACCAAAGGTGTGAAGAACTAATAACAATCCTTCTGAAACTGTTCAAAAATTGAAGAAGAGGGAATTTTTTTCTAACTCATTCTAGGAGGCCATTATCAGCCTGATAACAAAACCAGACAAGGACACAATAACAACAACAACAACACTCCAGAACAATATCCCTTATAATCATAGACACAAAATTCTCAACACAATACTAGCAAACCAAATACAACAGCATATCAAAAAGATAATACACCACAATCAAGTGGGTTTTACACTAGAGATGCAAAGATGATTAAACATATGCTGACCAGTAAATATGATACAGTACATAAACAGAATGAAGGACAAAAACCCTATGATCATCTCAATAGATGCAAAAAAAGCACTTGATAGAATTCAACATCTTTTCATAATAAAACCCTCATTTAACTAGGTATTGAAGGAACATACCTCAAAATAATAAAGGTCATATATGACAAACCCATAGCCAGTATCATACGGAATGGGGAAAAGTTGAAAGCACTTCCCCTAAGAACTGGATCAAGACAAGAGTGCCCACTTTCACGACTCCTATTCAACACAGTATTAGAAGTCCTAGCCAGAGTAACAAGGCAAGAGAAAGAAATAAAATGTATACAAACTGGAAAAGAGCAAGTCAAGTTATCTTTGCCTGTTTAAGATATAATCTTACAGGTAGAGAAACCTAAAAATTCTAGAAAAAGCTCTTAAATTTAATAAATGAATTCAGTAAACCTGAAGGATACAAAAAAATACAAAAATCAGCAGTATTTCTATACACCAACAACTTAGCTTAGAACCAAATCAAGAAGGCAATCTCATTTACAATAGCTACAAAAATAAATATAAATACCTAAGAATATATGTAACCAAGGAAGTAAAACATCTTTACTTTGGTGAAACACTGATGAAAGAAATTGTAGATGACACAAATAAAAAATATCCCATGCTTATGAACTGGAAACATAAATATCATTAAAATGACCATACTTTCATTGAATCTGCAGATTCAGTGAAATCTATATCAAAATACCAAAGTCATTTTTCACAGAGTTAGATAAAGCAAACCTAACATGTATATGAAGCCAAAAAGAACCTGAATGGCCAAAGTGATCCTAAGCAAAAGGAAAAAAGCTGGAGGCATCACATTGCCTGACTTCCAAATTTATTACAACGCTATGGTAACTAGAACAACGCGGTACTGGTATAAACAATAGGCACTTAAATCAATGGAACAGAATAGAGAACCCAGAAATAAAGCCACATACTTATAGCCAACTGATATTTGACAAAGTAAACAAAAATATGCATTGGGGAAAGGACACTCTTTTCAATAAACGATGGTGGGAAGATTGAATGGCCACATGCAGAAAAATGAAACTTGCCTGAGAAAACTCAGGCAAAGGATCCTTGAGGTATCGCTTTGCCAGCTGGAAACCTCTGTGGCTGGTGACGCCTTTGCCTGAGTTTTGCTGGAGCCTGCTGGGCTCGTATTTTGGCCTGGCGGGCTGGGCTTGGCTCGCGCTACTGGCCTCGGTGTCACACCTGACATGGGTGAGCCAGGCGTGGAGCAGTGAGGAATGTGTGAGGGAGCGAAGTGGAGTCTGGCCACTGCGCACAACCAGGCATGCCGGCTGCAGGTAGGGGGATGGGCTGCTCCAGGTGCCCGCACGGGTGCCGGCTCCCTGCGAGGCTGCGGTTAGATCAGGCTTACTGCAAGCAGCTTCAATGGCTGGCACGAGGGAACGCAGTAGCGCCCAGAAGATTGTAGATGCCTGGAAGCGCAGAGCCCCAGAGAGGGTGTCACAGCCCGTGCCTGTCAGTGCCCAAAGTCCAGAAGGGGCTGAGGCGGCAGGGGCCTGATGTGTCAGCACTGCCCCAAGAGTGGGCAAAGTCCACTGGGTTTGTGACAGCACTTGGGCTCGGCCTCAGCTTTACTCGCAGATCTGTGAGGGCGCCGGGAGAGGCCAGGCAGTGAGAGCAGGCACTTAGCCTGCTGGGGTAGGGGGCTGCTTCCCGGGCCGCGGAGAGTGCAGAGATGCCCGGGTCCGTAGCCATGGCTCGGGTGGCTGTAGCTGCACCCCAGGGGGCGGGGCACCTGTTCCTGGACCCCCAGCGCACAGAAATGCCTGGGTCCGCACACGCAGCTGGGTGGCTGCAGCTTCACTTGGGAGCAAGAGGCTCCTGCCCAGCCAACTCGGAAGGGGGCGGGACTTCCACCTCTTCCATGCTTCCCTTGGCTTTGTGGAGTGCGCAGCGCTAGCCCTGCCTCCCTCGCTGCAGCCGGCGTCTTCGCAGTGGCAGCTCCAGACAGGCCTCTGCTGCAATCAAAACCGGGCCGCTGTGCCAGGCCCGGTGGCTCACGCCTGTAATCTCAGCACTTTGGGAGGCCGAGGTCGGTGGATCACCCGAGGTCGGGAATTCGAGACCCGCCTGGCCAACGTGGCAAAACCCCGTGTCTAGTAAAAATACAAAAATTAGCTGGGCGTGGTGGCGCATGCCCGTAATCCCAGCTATTTGGGAGGCTGAAGCAAGAGAATCACTTGAACTGGGAGGCAGAGGTTGCAATGAGGCAAGATCATACCATTGCACTCCAGGCTGGGCGACAGAGAGAGACTCCGTCTCAAAAACAAACAAACAGACAATAAAAACAAATGAACAAAACAGAGCCGCTATCCCCTATCTCTCACCATATACAAAATAAATTAAAAATGTATCAAAGACATAAACATAAGGCTTGAAACTATAAAAATACTAGAAGGAAACCTAAGAACAACTCATTTGAATATTGGTCTAGGCAAATAATTTATGACTAAGATTTCAAAAGTACAGGCAACAAAAATAGACAAATGGAACTTAAACTAAAAAGCTTCTGCGCAGCAAAAACAAAAAACAAAAAACAAAAAACAAACAAACAACAACAACAACAAAAAGCAATCAACAGAGAGAGCTGATAACCTGTTGAATGGGAGAAAATATTTGCAAACCATGCATTTGACAGGGGACTAATGTCCAGGATGTAGAAAGAACTCAAATAACCCAACAACAACCCCCCCCCGAACAAATAATCCAATTAAAAAGTGGGCAAAAGACATTAATAGGCACTTCTTAAAAGAAGACATACAGATGACCAATAGATACATGAAAAAAAAATGCTCAACATCACTAGTTGAGCATTTCAAATTTTATTACAAGCATCTGAAAAATGCAAATTAAAAGCACAATGAAATATAACATTATTCCAGTCAGAATGGGTATTATCAGAAAGACAAAAAAAAAAAATTACCAGATTTTAGTAAGAATTCAGAGAAAAGGGAACTCTCATATACCGTTGGTGGGAATGTAAATTAGTACAAGCTTTATGGACAATAGTATGGAGATTTCTCAAAGAACTAAAAGTATAACTACAATTTCATACAGCAGTCACACTACTTGGGTATCTCCCCAAAAGAAAAAAGATCAATGAATAAAAAAGGTATCCACACTGATAGGCTTATTGCAGCACTATTTACAGTAGCAAAGACATTGAATCAACTTGGGTAAAGAAACTTTGGTGTATACATACACGATGGAATACTACTCAGCCATAAAAAGTATGAAATCATGACATTTGCAGCAACATGGACAAAACCGGGTGACATTATCTGAAATGAAATAAGTCAGACACAGAAAGACAAATATTATATATTCTCACTCATAAGTGAGCACTAAAAATTGTAGAGACATGGACATAGAGAGTGTAATGATAGATAATAGTGACTTGGAAGGGTGACAGGATGGGATGGAGTGGGTGAGGAGAAATTACTGAATGGGTATAATGTAAAGTATTTGGGTGATAGATACCCTGAAAGCCCTAAACTGACCACTATGTGATGGATGCATGTAACAAAACTGCACTTGTATCAACCCATAAATTTACACAAATAAAAATTTAGAATATTTGACTCTCCCAGTCTAGACCTATATCACTGATCTTTGGTTTCATGTACCAATTTATGGGATTACAACCTTTAGTTACATTTGAAAAATAAAGTTTTCACCTTACAGTAGGGTTACAAAGTCACTATTTTAATAGAAAATATATAACATAAAACCTTTTAAACAAATAACAAAGTTTTTACAGTCAACATTACTATATCTAGGATGCAAGTTGAAAAATATTCCATATGGAAATCCAGTCAGTCAAAATTTTGAAAGTACAAATAATAAGTAAAATATTTTAGTAAGTGCTAGAAAATATATTAAAATGGTTTATCTTTTCTCTGATTCTGACCTCAGGTAGAAATTACTTTTAAAGGGCTTATAAAATACAAAGATGTTTAAAATTAGAAAATTAAAATAAATACCAATTTCATGCCAAAGTTTTAAGCTTATATGCATATTTTATGTAGTATACTAGAATATCTATATATGTGTTAGTCTTAAAAATGAATCATATGCCTAAGAGAGTAGGCAAAAGCAGACAGAATGTCTGCTTTCAAGAACCTAGTGGAAGAGACAAAGATTTTAAAAGTCACAGAAGTAAATCTATTGCAATGATAAGTGCAACAAAAGAGAGCTATCAGGATATAAGGTCACTTAAGAGAGATTTGATTTAATAAGTTAGGCAAGAATAACTTTTTTGAAAAGGGATAGCTGATCTGGGATGAGTAGAGACACCTAGATAAAGAGAAAGATGGCATGCATAGAAGACTATTTAGAATAGAAAGCATATGCAAAGAACCTGTGGCTGAAAGATGCAATATGATTGTGAGTGATTTATAGATTCAAATGGTTTGACATGTTAGAATAAGGAGTAATATGAAAGGAAAAATGGGTAGAAAGCATTCCAGGTAGAAACAACTGTCTGGATATATAAACATGCTCTGTAGCAAAATAAATTATGGAAGAAATGGGACTGAAACTTGTCATTTGTGATGGAGAACAGAAAAAAACAACAATGAGATGAGAAGGATAGTGGAAGGTAAGGCTAGAGTGATTGTGATCATCATACAGGACATTGTAAACTATATTAAATTTATGCCTACTGTTCTAATATTGGAATGCTAAGCATGTGGAAGTTATTTATATCCTACCGCTCAATGCCATCGCCAAGGTCTGATTGCAAACATTCAAAAAATTGCAACCTCAGGCATAAATGGGTTAAAGGGATTGCCTTCCTCCTTATAAAAACAAGAACTTCTGAAGGATTTTAAACAAGGCTGGATGTGGTGGGGGAGGGATGTTAAGAGTTTCCTTCATTTACATTCTGTAATGTGATTTTTACTTCCCCTTCACTGTGATTCTTACTTCCTTGCAAGGCAGAGTGAAACCCTAAGGTACAACAGACTTCTGGTATGCTCTCAATTAATCATGAACTCTATTACACCTAATCAATTCAAGATGATTCAGAAGGTACTTGAGTGCCTTGATATGCCTCTTGGTCTTGGTTGTGCATATTGAAAATCAATAGAGTACTATGGATACACGGGTTGCAAAATATTGGTCTGAATCAGTCATGACATTATTATATATCTTAAAAGTTACTTTTCTCAGGAAATTGCTTCTAATAGTTTGCTGATCTTTTTTTGCTTATTCAAGTGAGGAACAGAAATATTTGACATTTCAGCCTTCTAGGTAAACTTATGTTTATGTTAACAGACGAGTAAGAAATTTGGTCTGGTGTATTTTATTTAAGGTTTCAAGCTCTCCCTTGCCTAAGAATTCCTTGAAACTAAAGTATGAATTGTATTCGTGTTTGTAGCATAGCAATTAATGCAATGACTGGCATTATATAAGGTCTTCAATTTTTGTCTATTGAATGAATAGAAGTGAAGTTGATGCAATTTGGGTTTTTAAATATGTTCTACTGCAGAGGTTCACCAATTCTTAAAATGTCAAATCTATTCAACACATGTTTAATGAGCTACTACTCTGCACAAGATAGTGCTAGACAAGTACTGATAACTGCCCCACAAATGTTTTCAGATGCTGCTTCTCTCAGACACAGTTTTTAATAACTTCAAGAAGCCTTTGAGAAAGATCACAAGTTAGGCAACATTGTTCAGGGAATGTAAATAACTTGCTCTTTGTCATGGTGCATAAAATACAGAGTCAATAATTGAACAGAATAATCTCTGACTTACACTCTATTCTCTGATCCAGTTCTAATAATGGAGCGATTCTAGAGAAGGTATGTGCAGATAATAACTAACTCTGCTTCATTTCCTATGGAAACACACCTTACTATGCAAATAATTTGATTTGGAGGTTTCTTTCTATTAGGAATTTAGCGCATTGTAAATTATTCAATGTCAACTTTGATAAATTCAAAAATAAAAGGTAGTAGGTTTCTGGCCATTTCTGGCTATCAGGGTGTGGCTGTGTCTGCATCATTTTCTAATTTTAAAAGGTCCTAAGTAACCACATAGCCATTAAACAGGGTAAACTGAGAAACTAGTTGAGAATTAAGACAGTACTTTAAGGGACACATACATGCTTACTTTCAGTGGGAGCAAGGGGTTGAAACAATAAAAGGCGCGTGGGAGTCAGCTGTGGACAACAAGCGTTTTTACAAGAGTATGTTTCTCTTTTGTCTTTGTATTTTTAATTCTCTTACCACCTAATTCTCTGCAAACATATTAATAAGTATTTGATATAAATTTTTATTTGGTACTCCAACTTGTCCTTCCATTTTTTGAGCAGATTTAACTTTAATGTACCCTAATGCAATAAACCCTATTTATCTGTTAATTATGTATCTATGTAGTAAAATAATGCTAATGAATAGAAAAATGCCTACATTGGAATTGGTTAGCTTTTTCTCAACACATTCAACAACTTTTTTTCTTGAATTACAGGTGTTGTAATTGTAATAGAGTTGTTCAAAAAAAAAGGAAAAAAAAGAAGTTTTTTATAGTAGATAATCTGGGCTTTATTCAGAACCTTCAACAAAATAAGACATTCCATATCTAGTGTTGTATGCTTTATGATATGGGGCTAGTATGTTACTAGTCAGGGTGCTGAGTTATGAAAACTATGGAAAGGATCTTGTGATACTGAAGCTGCTTTACCTAAATTCACTCATTTATAATTCAGAAATCCAATAATAAATTTGAGTTTTAGAATAGTCATGATACTAGAGGCAAATCTGTTTCTCTGAGTTGCTAAGTGAATTACCCTGAGTTGCATAACTGATTTATATGGAAATAGATATAAATATAATATAAATTACAGCTAATATCTCTTGACCATTTACTACATGCTAGCTGCCTTGTACGTTGCATGTCATAGAATTTCTATATTTTGGTGAAGAAGAGAGCAGAACTATTCACTCACCTAAATGTTAAGTAATTTCTCAGCAAACAGAGGATCAAGGTTTAACCTCAAGCATTCTATGTAGTATCTGTTGAATATATGAAAAGCATATGAAACCATACATTTAATTCCTCAGTTATCTTTAAAAATCCCAAACGTTGTATTTTTGCCCTTGGTCTCTCCTACCGTTTCAATATAGTAACAAAACTATATACCTTCACCCTCCATTTGCTGACATGCAAATGGTGATGGTCTGACTGCTGAACATTTTTATGATTCGTTTTTGTTTTGTTTTTTCACATTAGACTTGCAGGATCTTCTCTTTATCCCCAGTAATTTAAAATTTTTTAACAATGCCCCTTAATCTCAAGTCTTTTTATTTCATTCTGCTAGGGCCTCCATAGGTTTCATCAATGTAGAAATATGTGTCCTTCCAGTAATAGATTAACTCTAGTAATTATACATAGCAGAAAAATGACTTTGTTTCCTTTGTGGAAAGAATCATGGTAGAGGTGATGGTGGTGGTGGCCAATTTGGGGCAGCCAATGCGGGGACACTGGCTGCAGCGGAGGAGGCATGACTGGGGCAGCCTAAAAAGGTGGGAGGCCTGCCCCCTACTGAGTTGGTAGTGTGGGAGCCCCACGCTCCCGGGCCCAGCCCTAGCTCCGAATCGGGACATCCTTGTGCTCCTGGGGCCTGGGAAGCCCCCCTGTCCCCGCAGGGTGGGAAGTGCCTGTTTCTGCTCCTCCTCGCTCCTGGCGATTGCTCCTATTTCGGAGCAAAGTTGAGGCGGATTCCCAGTGCTGCTGCAACCCAGCTGGGTGTGAGCAAGCTCGGCAAGGCGCTGACATGCCAGCTCCCTGCTGCCTTGGCCCCCTCTGGACATTACGCAGCAACTAGCTTAGGGAGTGATGTTACCAGTGGATGCCGAAGGTGGCTCAGCGTGGGCCTATTTGCAGCCCTCCACACAAACAACCTGGGTGCTATAGATGGCATGTTGATTGCGACAGGAAGTAGACAGGCTCCTGGGATGAAAGGGGTGGGTCCCCAGTGAAACCCCACCTTCAAGCCAGGGACAGCCAGAAGCCTGGGAGCAGGCTGCTCATTCCAAGGGGAGTCGTGGCTCAGAGTGAGAACTTGTGATTTTCCTGGGCCCAACCCATGGCTGCCCATGAACCAATCAGCATGCACTTCCTCCCTTCTGAACTCATGAAAAATCCAGACTTAGCCAGCTCCAGACAGATGTGGGGACTACCAGCTGCAGAAAGGAGGTACCCACTTCAGGTCTCCTCAACTCATTGGACTGATCTGCCCACAGAAAGGAGGTACCCATTGTGGGTCTCCTGAGAGCTGTTGTGTCGTTCAGTGAAACTCCTCTCTGCATTGCTCACTCTGCAGTTGTCCTTGTATCTCATTCTTCCTGGACACAGGACAAGAACTCGTGACCCACCAAATGGTGGGACTGAAATTGCTGTGACACAAACAGTGCTGAAATACACCCTCTCACTCACCACATTGCAGGCGACGAGAAGGAGAGAAGAGCTGCGGCCCTTCTCAGAGTCCAGACCTGGGGGCTCTCCTAGTCAGGCCTGTAACACCCTCTTTGTGGCTCTGTGGTTCCTTGCATCTCCAGGCTTCTGGGCACCACCGTGCTCCCCTCATCCAGATGTGAGTGCCTGTAGCAGAAGTTTTACGCAGTAAATACGTCTGGTCCAGCCACAGCCTTGCATGGAACTGGCACATGTGCCGGTGTGTGGAGCTGCTCACCCTGCCACAGTAGCTGATGTGCCTGGCTGTATGCAGTGGCCAGACCCCGCATCACTTGTACATACACGCCTTGCCGCTCTGCATCTGGCTTGCCCTTGGCAGGTGCGAGATTCAGGCTGTTAGTATGAGCTGAGTGCAGCCTGCCAAGTCAAGTGGGCAGAATGAATCCAGCAGGCACAGGCAATACTCAGGCAGAAAATGTTGCCAGCCACAGAGGTTTTTGACTGGTGAAGCAATACCATAAGTATCCTGTGAGAGAGGTCCCTGGAATCTCAAGAAGGAATTTTTTTTTTGTCCAATATCATGATTTTAATTTTAAGGTCTGTAAGCATATTTTGTATGAAATGCAACATGAGGCAGTTTTTATACAGAGCAAGACTAAACAGAGGACCATATAGGTTTTAAATAGAGTAATTTAAAATCAGTGAAAGACACCTCTATATTAGGGACAGTATTTAGGAAGGAGTAAGTTGTTTGAGCATGAGAAGAATTTAGCAGGCCTGGTGAAGTGGGTAGTTCCTTTCACAAAGAGGATGAACTCTAAGCCCACTTCCACTCTCTACATCAGAAAGTCCCAAGAGCCACAGTTGGCTCATCCTGAGATGTGGAATTTGGGGAGCATTTGGGAGCCTGGTCAGGCACCTGAAGGTTATACAGTACCTATAGGTCAGACTGTGTATTCCAGTAAGGTCTATAGTTAAAAAAAGTGTGATGTATGTGTGGCCATTTGTTTTCAACCAGCATTATATAAATTGATTTTGAATGCAAGAGTGGTGAAAAGATAGGAACATCTTCCGTCTAGGCTACAAATGACTTTGACCTTCAGATATACAAGGAGCAGATAGCCTCTGGCAGAAGAAAGCAATTTCTTGTTATCTCCTACATTTGCACAGTGTCCACTTAGTGATTTTTTTTTTTTTTTTTTTTTTTTTCTGATCTAACCTGGAAAGAGCTAGTGTATTTTCCAAGTCTACAGTTTCAAACATGGAGTGACAGAGATGAAAGATAAATATGCCAGTGATTTCACGGAGGCTTCAGTTGTACCTACTTGTTATTTGTCTTGGCAATTCATAAGGTTCCCATAGCCATTAGAGTAATCATTTACTTTTGCTGAATTCATGTATTAAGGTGAAAAATGTGTTCCTGGACAACAGTCAATCAAGATCTGGTCTAAGATCATTAATTTATGTTGCCTGGCTACAGTGTTCAGAAAGGGTGACTATAATTTAACCACTTAAAAAATGGCTAAAGGAGCATCCAGGCATTTTCTGTTTTGGTGACCTACGGTTGTAGGAATACACTGTTACTGAATTGTTGCAGGTAAAGTGTAGTGGAAGACGCATTACCTAATATCAGCTAATAGCAAAATTAGCAAAAAGTTACACAAAATCAAAAGGAGGATTATTTAACAAAGTTTGACAAAATAACAAATTTACAGAAAGTTATCATAGCCCTATATTGCTGAAAACAAGGAAGTCCTGAAAAAAAGGCTGAAATAATGTAAGATTTAAATGAACAGTTGAATTACAGCTGCTGTTGACAGATTCTCATGAAACAATAATAAAACAATTGATTTTAAAATAAATATATTGCAACATCCTCAAATGTAAGGAGAAATAAACTTACTCTACCTGTTACAGGTATAGCACCAGACATTGAAAACAACTCTTAGAATTCTTTAGGATTTCTATAACTGGTTTCTGTCTAATTGTCGATTATTTAAAACCTTTTTATAAGATTTATTTAATTATATCTACAGATTAATAGATACATGTACTTGATTATAAAGAGTATAACAAGGACAGTATTCTCATTTACACCTTCAGAAATGTATTATATTTTATTACAGATGATGCTTAATGACTAATTCTGGAAATATCAGTGCTGGTATATATTTGAACAAGTACAATTGAAACGTAAAGCGAATGCAGAGGGCAGACACAAAGCTTGGTTTATGAATAGAATTCTATGGAATCATAGAGTTCTTTAGAAACATTCATCTATTATTCTTGTCATAGAGTTGGTTTTCACAGGGTCCATCCCTACCCAAATACAGATGCTGTGACCTTTTCATTCCACATAACCACCATTCATTTAGGTACCATCCTCTGAGTCAGTGGATTTGTATGCATCCTAGGTCTTTGAAAAGAAGAGTATAGAACATTTAGGGTGAGTCTCAATAATGTTTTGCGTTAAGAAAAGGCATTATTTGTGCTAGCTTGTGTGCAGGAGGAGTCTTCACTCACATGGGGGCTGATGAACTGTAACTGTAGATATCCTGGCTTTCATAGGACTCCCTAGTACTAGAACCTAATGTTACTGGGCAGTCTGCATGTTCAATCAGCGCCTGTTCATATAGTTTCCCTCCTACTAGTCATGTTATTTTTCTCTGTCCCTACTGAATTCCTGCAAGATTAGACTCCATCTACTGTTTTTGCTCGAACTTACCATGCCACTGACACCCATCTCTTTACCTGAGTGAGATGGAGTAATCTGGATTTTTCTCCATGTACCTTACGACCTATTGTTTTACATAAAAACTGTGCTTTACTTTCTTTACAGTTTTCATTTCAGATTTTTTAGAACACATTTACTTATTTTAGTGAAATCTGGTGTTGCACATGAAAACATGTGGCTCACATACCTGAGGATTTGGGAAGTGATTTTTAAACCTGGCCACAGAGAAAGTCATGTGGAGAGTAACATAGAAAAGTCTCACCTACATCCCATTCTCAAATATTTTGTTTCAGGTAGTTGGATGGGGCCCTGTATTTTGACATTTCAAGTTGAGATTCAAATACGCGGATATGGTTGGAAAATACTGGCTTGTAGTACTTAAGAGCTCTTTTGAAAATCTTAACATTAACTTATCTTATAGATTTGTTGCAAACTAAATAAAACAAAATGAATTAAGTAACCAGTGAAAAATGTTGAGCACAGTGCCTAGCACCAAGTCAGCAAACAACTGGTGGTGGTGATGATGATGATGATGATGATGATGATGTTTTTTCTTTTCCTTTACAATTATAATAGTACCATTTCTCCATATGGTAACGTGTATTTGAAGGATTTGAAGACTATTCTACTGCAAAGGTATAGTAAGGTGAAATAACACACAATCATTCGTATTTCAGTTGGTTTTCACTCTCGTTCATGTGTAAACATTCACATGTCTGAAGCAATGTTTTGAGCACAGCAGATTTTATATGAATAACCCCCGTTTTGGTATAACACAAAGTGGTTGCGTTCATATGCTCCTCATCAAGATCTGAATTCAATTTTAAGTTTCTATGAGACTAATGTTGTTCCAAACTTGTCAAGATGGAGTCAGTCATTCTTGATTTGATCTAATTTGGGTTACATAAGACAAAAGGCAAGAAAAGTGAGGTGAATGAAAAAAAGTGCCAAATGGAGTTGTAAGATTTTATATTAAGAATGAAGCAAAATATATTTATAAGAAAGCAAGTAAAGTGTCCTTAGTTAAGGAGCAATATGAAAACACAAGACACCGTAGTTCAGAGAACAGGGTAAAAAATAAATCCTTCTATTCATTGATCTCTAGATTTTTTACAAAGGTTAACCATGACATTCAAAGGAAACCTAGTCAAATAAACTCACGTTGATGTTAAATTGGGGTCTCTTTAATAAGATAATGTTTTCGCTTTGCATTTAAAAACAAGAAGCTGAATCACTAAAACAGAAATAGCTTCTTACTTTCATGTCTAAGAATTGGTATTTCTTTAACATAGAAGCAGGAAAACTTTTCTTCATCCTTACTAAATCATTTTCTCTTTCTCCAGAGTAAAATTTACTGACACATAAACATAGTTAAATGTCTTGGGGCTATCCAATCTCAGAAAAGAAAGGTGATATGGCCTAATAATTCTAAGTATTTTCAGAATTTTTATCTGCACAGAAAACAGAAATAAAGGTAATATACTGAAGCTGCCACATAATAGATTTAAGGCAGACATAGAGAAAAAAAATGAGAGTGCAGATGACTAAGTATAGAAAAGGAATTCAAGTGAAGTCAATAAATAGATATTCTTATGAGGTTTAGTTATATCTAGAATTTGCCAGATGGAAAATACAATTCCTAGATCTCTCTTATTGTAACAGTGAGTTATCATTGCTACGTAGTCATAGTTATTTTGAAGACTAACTTTGCATTTTTTAAAAGCAACATAAGACTTTGTAGAAACAAAATAAAAGCAATTTATTATAAATAGACTAACCTCTGAAATAAATTTGGGATGACACGTTGGAATTTGTGTTAGTAAAATTCAGTGTTTTAAAGTTCTGCCTTTTCAATAATTGCTGCAGGAACTTTTAAATCTCCTGCTTTTCAATAGATTTTAATAGATATCCATCTTTCATGGCTTATTCTTTATAAACTGAAAAATTACCTAATTGTGATCATTCATTCACAAAAGTCACCTATATGCTTTACATATTATGTTTTGTTAAATGTAAAAGGATAAACCAGTGTATTAGTTGTTGGTGGCCATATAAATCGAGCTGCCATCTTGTGGATAACTAGGTAGTAGGTCAGTCAATCTTGCAAGATGTAGTAAAATCCTATATATGCTCAACTGCTCAAGAGGAGATAATAATATTCACAACATTTTTAAACTTATTTAAATTCTTAAGTTCTGCCTATCAAATTATCACCTGTAGGACATGTTCATTCCTTGTGAAGTTAGTAATAAACTAAACCCTATTAATATGTAGGTTGGGAAACATTGGAGGATGGTTTCTCTAGTTTAATTAGACTCTAGTGCTGATTTGTTTTGATAATATAAATAATTAGTTTAACCACAAAATTGATGTAACGGAAATAATTGTCAGGCAATTAAATATTGCAATGATTTCAGCTCCTGGGAAATATATAGTATGTAAGTACCACAATAAAATTGTGATGTACTTGGCTTAATCTACAAAACATCTTCAACTTGATTTGTCAAAATAATTTTGTTGATTCAATTTATTCATATTAGAAAACATTTACTACACCGGGCACGGTAGTTCACTCCTGTGATCCCAGCACTTTGGGAGGCCGAGGCGGGCAGATCATGAGGTCAGGAGATCGAGACCATCCTGGCTAACACGGTGAAACCCCATCTGCACTAAAAATACAAAAAATTAGCCGGATGTGGTGGCGAGTGGTCCCAGATACCCGGGAGGCTGAGGCAGGAGAATGGCATGAACCCAGGAGGCGGAGCTTGCAGTCAGCCGAGATCACACAACTGCACACCAGCCTGGGCAACAGAGCGAGACTTCGTCTCAAAAAACAAAAACAAAAAAACAAAAAAAACAAAACAACAACAACAACAAAAAAAATTTACTAATATACATTTACTGAGAATGAAGCTTAAATTGATGTCTATAGAGTGTTTTTCCTCCCATATTAAACTTTTACACACTATTAAAGTTAAAATATTTTATATTCTCTGAACTCACAAATGCTAGCTGGCCATTTTATTTGGGGTAATGTAATAAATAATGAGAATGTTGGTAAATTCATTCTCAAATGCAGTGTTTGTTACTATTCCTTTATGAAATTAGAGCTATATGCAGCATTTTACTTTTCTACATGTGTATATTAAATAGAACATTCAAGAAATGACACCATCCTTTTATTTTTTCTTGTAGTTTCTTAATGTTTTAACATTTTTATATTTAGAATTTTTTTTTCTTTTTACATTTTGTAATCAGGTTACATTTCTTAAAAATATTATTTTAGTATAGTAGAAAATCGTTACGTCTTATTATCAACGTTCACATCACATACACACTATCTTATTTTTGACTGTAACCCAGATACATATGCAGACTGATGTTCAAGTATCATCAGACTTTTTTTCCAAAGGACATTCTGAAAATTACTGAAAGGTCTTGAAATTTAGTATCTCTACTCTTCCAAAAGAAACACCACTAAAGAATCACAAAAAAGTTTTATAAATTCCACTAATTATTACTTTCTAATGATTTCTCCCCACTGTAAGAGAATATATGTATATAAATTTTTCTTGTCCTTATGTATAAAACATACTTTGGTAGTAATAGAACTCGATATCATATATGAACTATTATATTCCGTATATTTATCTGCAAACATCCTGGGTGTATAGATGTAATTATTTAAAACTAAAATATAAATTCTGTCTTAATAAAAACAAAACTTGAAATTGACATTAATATATGCGATAAAGATTCATTCATTATTCTAGTCCAACATTAATATGAAGTATTTCTAGTACATTATCTTTTTTCCTTATCAATTTTCCTAGGAGTTAAAGTATAAACCAATAATTTTATTAGTTTCTAAACAACTCAAATTTTAAATATGAAATTATTTTCGTATGTAGTAAGTGTATTTCCTTAAAATTTTACTAAATAATTGATTAGAGACTCCATCTTGTATAATATTTAAGCATTGAAATCTATATTCTTAAAAAATCTCATTGACATATTTTAATAACAATAACCAGCATTCTTTTTTTTTTTTTTTTTTTTTTTTTTTTTGTAAAGACGGGGTTTCACCGTGTTAGGCAGGATGGTCTCGATCTCCTGACTTCGTGATCCACCCGCCTCGGCCTCCCAAAGTGCTGGGATTACAGGCGTGAGCCACCGCGCCCGGCAATAACCAGCATTCTTTACTAAGTACCTTATTCACTTATAAACAAATTTTGTGTAAGATGTGGGTTATTGATACAAAATGCCTAAACATTGGTACCTGTGGAAATTGACAGATAAATAAATAAATAAACAAACAAAAATGCCTGCAGAGCACTAGGAGTATTTAAGTTTCCCAATCTTTATATTGCTGTATTTCTCTAGGCACATTTTATGTGGCATTCTGTCACCCAAACAAATGCAAAACAAATAAGAGAGGTTATGATTTGTGTGCACTAAAATCACCAGAAAATACATTTGTCTTTAAAAATTAACTGAATATATATATCTATATATCAGCATGTTTTCTACATGCAACAGGATATGATCTAATTTGCTAGCTTTCTATCTCTGCCATTAAAAATTTATACCATTAAAATTTTATATTATGTATGCAATATAAGATTATATTTTATTGTGTATTTTTTTTTCTGCTTGCCATATCCTCTTAGCAATTATAATATCTCAGCTTTATCATTCGTCTACCAGAAATACAGTTGACATTCACATTGTCCAAATTCATCTTTCTGATCTGTAATTCAATGTTATATAACTTTGCATGGCAATGAATCTTTTTTTATACACATTTTCATCTAAACTGCCATGTTTTTAGGCAGAATTAAATGAACAGTGTCTTTCACGTTGGCCCAAAGTACATTTTGACAAATAGTCTTCTTGAGTATAGAATCTTGCACTCGACTAATATGATTAAATTCCAAATTATTCTGGGAGGGTTAAAACTTCAAAAAAAAAAAAAAATTGAGTCAGTGTCAGTGTTATAAATCAAGTTAATGTGCAACATTATTTTCGAGTTGAAATTTTAAGGGTTTAAGATATTTATAACATTATTTTGAAGGCACTAAAGTACCTTTAAATTTTAAGTCTTCCATGTGTCTTTATAGTGCACACATTTGATTGCTTTTATAACAGCAATAATATTAATTATATCTTATGTTTATGTAATACATTTTATTTTATATAGCAAGCTTCTATGAATTGTCTCATCTGATCCCTATATCTATTATTATTATTTTGCTGTATGTAGCATTACCATTCTCAGTCTATATATAAAAGATGTTACGTTACCAGAGTTTTTACAGATAGTAAGTGGTGGTGCAAGAACTGGAGCCTAAATCATTTCAACCCTAGTCTAGAACTCTTGCTCCCACGTCACGTGCTAGCTTGCTACTCAAAGTAATCAAATAAACTGACTATCATAAAAGTCGGAACTTGGGAAGAAATATGAACATATGAAAGTGTATTTTCTTATATTATCAACTTTTTGAACTCTCATTGAGGCCATTGAATAAAAATAATTTTCTGTCATTGGAAATGCGGAGGGAATGCAACAAGTATTTGCCCTGAATCCATTATTCAGAAATAAATGAAATAACATAAAGGCATGCAAGCGCACTGTTGGCGGCTTTCCTTGCCCTAAAGTTGGGGTGGTTGAAGTGAAAATCCTTGCTCTTTCTCCAGGTGCTTGTTCTGTTTGCATGCTGAGCTGCACAGCTTTCAAAGGGCTTGCCCTGGGATATGGCTGGGCTAGATTTAGAAGGAACTGGTCACTGAATAGCTCTGGTAATTCTTGCATCTCACAGTTATGCGATTGACAGCTCCTTTCAGTGGGGAAAGCTTGGGTATATTTCAAGGTGGTTGTAGTTTTGTCCCTCTGGCAGCAAGCTGCTGCAACCAGCTTAGCCCATTATCCTCCTCTCCCACTGGATTTAAGCCTAGGGAGAAATCTGGGGCTTTTGTCAGGTAGAAGGTAAGAGATAGATAATTATACCCCGTGTGTGCTCAAAGAGAACAGCACTATCTCATAGAGTAGCTTTCAATTACTGAAATGGAATTGTCTGAAGTTCCAGTGACTTATAAATTACTCTTTGTAAAAATCAATAGTTAACATTATTATGTTAGTGATGTTGTGCTTTTAATATCTCATACTTTAAGGTTTATTATACAATACTTTGCAGATACTGTTTAATACTCAGAGAATAAAATGTATTTACATTTTGTGTTTTATTAGAAGATTTAAAACATAAATGGCTGCTCTGAAAAAATTGACTAAACTTTACAATTGACTATATTATAATTTTTCTCAATTTGAGTTTCTTAAATCTCAGGGGCTAGTACTGTAAAATCAATGCAAAGTAATTACAAAATTTAAAATTCCAGATGCTATGATTACATACATCTTGTCCTTTAATATCCATTCTGTCAAATACCTTTTGTAAACACTGTTACTTAACAAAACACATTTGAAAAATAACATTTTCACTAATTCTGATTAATTAATTAGGTAAATCAGTCTTATCATATTTATAGGGCAGTATTTTCAGTTTGTGATCCCCCAGGAGCTCAACATTACTTTCACTCTCCTTTTAAAGGCAGAAATTATAGTTAGAAATGAGCATTTTAATTTGCAGCTGACAGTTTAGGGTTAAGATATGATTCCAGGTAACAGAAGCCAATGAGAGTACACCCAGTTGATGTTTGTGACATCATCTTCCAGTCGGAGTACATAGAACAGCTGAGGTGGCGTTCAGTTTCAGCACAGTGCCATTATGATGGATGTTTACATCTCTTCATTGAGAGCCAATTATCTCGCTTTTGTGTGAGGCCCAAGGATCACTCATGCTGCCAGGCTGCACAGAGCACTGTTGGATCTAGCTGAACGAATTGTTTTCTCTGTCTCTGGTAAGGGCTTCTTCCGTTTTACCTTCTCTTTTAAAATAAAGGTAGATGTGTCTTACAGACGAAGTAGTATAAGGGTCAAAGAGGATTACTATCTGGTAAGCTTTTATTCAGGAATGTTTATCATTATTTAAAGGACTATGGAGTTAGCAAAATGAATTGAAGAAAGAGCTTGCTAACGTGTACCTGACAAACTAATTTGCAGCAGAAAATGAATGGCAGGTAAATTTAGCTTTGCTTCAGAAAAGGAAAGTAACTGCAATTATAAGACCACAATTTTGGATGTGTTTTTAAAACTGTATATGTGCATGTATATCATTCTGCATCATTTCTCTATATTTTTCTATTAGTATTAAAGAATAGTGGTAGAAATGGTCAACCAAGTAGTGTTGCTGTAGACTTAAAATGAGTCAAAGTTTCTAATTGTTAAATGGCAGTTCTTTGGGACAGTTTTGCAAAGTTGAATTTATAGAGGGAAAACAAAATTTACCAAGTGAGCAAAGGCTCTGGCTTCTGAAATAAAGTTGTAAGACTTTACATTCGTATTTACCATTTAAATCTAAGGATATAATAATAATGAAAAATTTTAAGAATGTGTGTAAGGGTTTCTTTCTGGAATTAAGGGATATTAAAATCTTTTATTGCATTTTGTTATGCTTTTAGTGCAAAATAAAATACTGTCTTTTAGGTAGCCAGAAAATATTTAAATCCTAAAAGTGTACTTTATATTCTTTAATCATTTGTCAGTAGTAACATTTATGCCTGAGGATCTTGTTATATTGTAGCAAAACGAATATATTTAGAGCTGTTGAATTACTATGGATAGGTGATTGAATGTGACAGAGAACCTGAAAAGTCACTACACTAAAAGCTTTCAATTGACTGAGAATGTTCACATGCTAACGAATGAAGAATTCAAAAATATTCGTATCCCTTCAAATGTTGTCTATTATTATGGTTGAAAGTAGCACACGGTTGTTATTTTAAAGTTGAATGCATTTATTTATGAAATAAAGCCACAGAAAAGTATAATTAGCTGTTATTTTATTTAACATGCTCTTTTATTTTAATAGCATCTCCATTCCTCCTAGGGTAATAAAACTTTTGAATAATGGCTTGTTCATCCAGCGTTGATGTGCTTATGCTTTTAGATTTATTTTACTCTGCCTTTAACATAGAATATTTCTGCCTTTGCAAACTAGTAATTTTGATAATTAAAAATCAGGATTTGGAGATTCTCAAGTTGAGCTGTAAGACAGCAGGGGTTTCTCAGCTATGTCACACTCTGTATCTTCTGCTAGCCCAGTCCTATTTGGCAGCTCTAGACATTACTGTTGCTTGAATTGTCTCCTTTCGTCAATTCAGGTCTGAACAAAACTAAGTTTATAGAAAGTGTCAGATGTGTATTAATGAAATCTAAACAAGTGAACTTAATGTCTCAGCCACAACCATATATAATCAACAAAACCTCAAAAAGCTTCCAATACACATCTAGAGTTAACTTTTTAATCAGGAAAATTTAAGTTGGTATATTCTGTGAATTTCAAAATTTAAAGTGAAATCTAAAAGTTTTGATAATGTGAGCTTGAAAGCGTAATGAGTCACTGCTTTGAAATGATTTTTTTTTTTCTTTCCCTAAGTACTCTAAAGTGGAGTTGAAAAACCCAGTGGTATTGACTGTGTCATTTTCACAGGTGATTAAACTTAACTAAGGGAAAAGCATTTGTCTCCCAATAATTAATTCTCTAAAAATCTATTTATATCATTCTGTCAACAATGAAGAAAATCTTATTCAGTTAGTGAATGATCTAGACATTTAAATGTATTTTTTTCTGTGTATGATTCATTCTTTCAGTATTAGCCTTGCTAGTCACAAATGCACTATGTTGATGGTGATTGCAGTGTGTTTAGTGCTTATCTCCTCCTTTTCCTTTGGACAACTTTATGCAATGCAAGTACACAGGATATGAGCTACCTAGCTAATGGACTTCATTCATTTCACAGGAAGTTTTTTTGTTATTATTTTTAATGTAAGAGAGGACATCAATGGGATCATAGCAAATTCCTATGCCACAAAGTCCCTAGGAAGGCTTCTCAGTACAGAGTGACATAAACAAATGGTGTGTGATGTTACATGTACTACTGTGTTATCTGCTTCCTTTTAAATACATATGTTCTTTGTCTGATTTATGTAACCAATATTAAGAAGAGATGGAAAAAAATAGCCATGAAAAGATTCTTATTAACTCTTCTGAAGTTCTCTGCATACTCCATACACTGGGAGTGATACATTTTTTCTTTTGAAAATTACTTCTCAAATTATGTTTTTACCTATTGCAAAATAATACTTTTGTATGTTTTAATATTTTCTAGATTTCAGTTTAATGTAAGCCCCTTTATTAGTTTCTTGTAGTGATTGAATGCACGATACTGCTTGTTTTTTAGTTTCTCAGTTCAAGCACTTGAATGATCATGAATTCTATGCTTGTCTTGACAGTGTGAAATTCTAGGCATTCCAGGCCAACTTTTTGCTTAAGACAAAAAATATAGTAACTATGATGTCATCTTGGACAACTTGGACTTACTGTGTGAATGTCTGGATATTTAGGTGTATATTTTAGGTACATAAATGTAATGTTTTATGTATTTTAAAGTTTAAAAGGTCTTTTATCAACATTTTACATATATATTTAATTCTTAACAATTAGTATGCGATAAAATAATTGATATTATGCAACTAAGGAAACAGAAACTGATAATTTGTAACTTGTTTCCAAAGATCACCCAGTCAGTAAGTCAGTAAACAGAGGATCTAGGACCCAGAAACAGGTTTACAAATTTCAGTGCCCCAAATCAATCAATTTCTCTCTCTTACTTTCTTTCTCTTTCTCTCTCCCTCCCTCCCTTAATACAGCTGATTATCTAATCAGTCACTTTTCTTGAGTATCTACTCCATGCCAGGCACTCTTCTAGGTACTTGGCATTTATAACTGAACAATGAAAAACAATTCTTGTTCTTGCATATATTATTTTTTTTCTACCTGAAAAATTCTCATCTTTAAATTACTACAAATGTAGAATATATTTTTAAGGTGTGGCTAATTAAAACCAAAAACTTTATGGGAAATAGGAAACATGAGTTAAAGGACAAACTCATTTGCATTTCTAGTGTTTCTGTGTGTCTCTAAGTTCTCAGGTATGTTTTAATCCAAAATAGATTTTTACATTATATTTGGGTTTTGTGAAAAGCCTGTCAAATATTTTATAACTCATACTTGATTCTGCATGTGGTCACTGAAATATTGTAAGAATAAAATAGTTTGTGGTGGATCCCAAAACAGTATCAAGCATTTTGGACAAAGTTATCTTGTATTTATAATGTATGTTGAAGCAAGCTAGCTTTATTTTTATTGTCTATTTTACAATCAATTATTTGCTGGTAATAGTATGCCAAATTTACAGTTGTTTGACTTTGGATAAGGTTCTTTAAAGTTTAAGCAAAAGAATAAAAAAATGAAGAATTTTTTTATTTTAA
Source organism: Rhinopithecus bieti (assembly GCF_001698545.2). Classification (NCBI taxonomy): domain Eukaryota; kingdom Metazoa; phylum Chordata; class Mammalia; order Primates; family Cercopithecidae; genus Rhinopithecus; species Rhinopithecus bieti. Next base: position 119,413 of record NW_016807254.1, read on the forward strand.
TTAAAAACCTTAATATCTCACAAATGATAGTAGTTTGTGTTTGAACAAGCAAACTGGAGATAATCTACCTTTTAAGGCCAATTTTTTTCAGTATCTTGGTAGACAGTAAAGGTAGTTCCTAGGACAATGGCACTAAAAGTGATATTTATTCCCTATTGAACTTATTTACACATACTCAGTGACTTAAAAGAAATAAAAAGCCTAAAATACAACCTCCTCAGAGAAAATCAATCTGTACATAGAACCTATCAGTTGAAGATAAACCATTTTTAGATAGTATCATTTAATTAGCCACTGAAGAATCTATCTAGTGAACATACGTATAAATTGTACAACAAAAGTTAGCTGAACACACTTGATTTGGCTCAAAATATTTTACTCTTGTACTATTGCATAATAATAAAACAATACCCATGAACTTAGTCCCTTTAGTAATGCCCATTTGAAGTATGCAGAATGAGAGAATAAAATTAGAATTCAATAATTGAAAGTATGAATGTGATTTTTTATCTGCTTTCTCTCTCTGCCTCTGAAGCTATGACAAAGGAATGTGCCCTTTTCAGGGGTTAATATATTATAAAGACTTTTCTGCTTCTTTCAGAGTTAGAGACAGAGAAGCTTGTTCACATTAGAACTGCATAAAATGAAAATATAATCTAGAGCTATTAAGCAGTAGATGTTTTTCCAAGGAGTTTTACAAGGAACTGGGCCTTGAATTTAGCTATTTGTAACTACTTATATCAACGAATTAATTTTAATAGTATTTTTGATGAGAAAATATAAACTGACAACAGTACTTTTTAATGCTAAATTCTGCCAAAAGCAGAGAGTTAGTTGTTTGGTGTTTGGTACTGGTCTCAGGGGCATGGAACTGAGCATAACATACAGGTTGTCTAGGTAAATTTTCACAAGTAAGTGGCTCTCTACCTGTGTGCCATAGCATACCATAAAACTCTCAAGGATATACCCTAACATTTGGGTCAATGTGGAAAATGTATTTTTCCTAAAACTGAGTATACATATTGATACTGCAGTCAGTCAGATAAAACATTGAGCTGAGTAAAATCAATAATATGGGGGAAAAAAGACACAATTTACTGTGATGAGAGGCAAGGTGTAAAGTTAAGTTCCAGCAACTTTTCTCAGTTCCAAGTACAGAAGAGGCTATGATCAGGCTAGAAAACAGTTTTGCTCAGCAGAGCAAGAAAAGAGCAGTTGCTTTTAAAGACACTTTCTTGTTTGTTTGCATGCACTTGTTGCATGGAAGAATATGCAATAATTGTGTGCAAATTATATTCAGGTAGTCTGGTCCCCGCTTCTTGTTCCACCCTTTTCAGGCTTCATGCCTTCATAATAAAAAAAAAGTGGGGGGGGAGGGGGAAGTAAAAGATGCTACCTCATAAGGTTGTTGTGAAAATTTCATGAACTGATCTTATAAGCATGGAGAACGATGCCTTGCATATAGTAAATGTTCAATTAGTATTGCCTCTCTTTAGTATTTTCATTGTTACTGACTTACTTAGTATTGTGTGGGTGGTTCTTTCAGTTCATTCAGGAGTTTCATTAAAAATTGCTATTCACTAACATGAAAACTCTGGTACAGTACAAACACACAATTTTGGGAACAAATCATGCTAATTACTTTTGAAACTAGATGCTGATTGTAGATTTTATCAGTAGACATGGGTTAATCATTTACTGCATATAAAATTTCTGATGTTTTAATTTTAACGATTGTAAGATGTAAAAAAATGAATTAAATAAATTTTAGGAACTTTTCCCAATTCTAAATGATATAATATGGGATATCATATATATATACTAATGTAAGTACATAATAAAATAGAAAGTCTTATAGCTTTACCTTTTATCTTTCACTCTATGTTACTTCGCTACTTTTTATTCTATGATTATTCGGATGTCAATGAGAGTTTCAAACCTGGAGTTATAAAAGTTTTATTTGTCTGATATATGTAGAGATCAACAATCTCTGCTTTTCAACAGTCCATTGTCTCATATCGGTGATGAAGTGGTATAGAATTGAGTTAAAGTTTGTCAATTCTTCTTTACTCATGACATTCTGTATTCTTAACCTACTCATTAGAGGCAAAATATGTCTTTATTTTAAAAATCTCTTTGTATCTCTCTTTTTCTCTCTCTCAGTCCCTCTCTCACCCTATATATGTGTGTGTGTGCGTGTGTGTGTGTGTGTATGTCGCTTGTTTCTTTTGTTTTAATGAAGCATCTAACATGTACCTAATATTACCTCAAGAGAGATACAAATAGAAAAGCATAAAAAATGCAATGTTTAAGTTAGGTTATTTTTATCCATGGTTTATAATCTTGTAGAATCAAAGCATTAATGAATGTGTAAAACATTTTTTAAAAATCTATTCATTCCCCTAAGGTATTTTCCCTTCACTTTTAAGTGTTCTGACTCATTCTACAAATTATTTAGAGTTGAGCCACTCAATTACCGAGCACTTATGGCATGCCAGCAGTGAATAGAGCACCACCGCTGCTCTCCAGGGGTTCATGGTCTAGTGGTCGACACAAAGTTGGAAATAAATAATTACAATCCATTGTGATAAGTTTTACATTAGAGATATGCACAGAGTGCTCAGGGGACACACACAAGGAGTGATTTATTCTATGTGTAAAAATCTGGAAAATCTTTAAAAATAAGCGGTCACTTAGCTAAGTTTTGGAAAATTAGAGACCTTTTCAAGTACAGTTGGGCGAAGTATATTTCAGATAGAGGGACCTCATTAAGAATAAAGTCAAGCCGGGCGCGGTGGCTCAAGCCTGTAATCCCAGCACTTTGGGAGGCTGAGACGGGCGGATCACGAGGTCAGGAGATCGAGACCATCCTGGCTAACACGGT
>NW_016807254.1:123715-131304 GCF_001698545.2 Rhinopithecus bieti
GAAGGAAGGAAGGAAGGAAGGAAGGAAGGAAGGAAGGAAGGAAGGAAGGAAGGAAGGAAGGAAAATAGGTTATTTTTTTGTGTGTGTAGTTTAGGCATGCTATGCTTGAGATGTCCACTAAAGAGCAAATAAGACACGTAGGTATTGGTTATCAAGAAGCCTTAGGGAACTCCACTATTTAAAACTGGTGAAGAGGAGGAAGAACAAACAAAGGAGACTCAGAATCAGAAAGCCTTTGAAGAAGGATGATAACTAAATCTAGACTATTAAAACTTCAGACTAGGAAGGAAAAGATGGTGCTGAGGGTAGAAAATCCTCTGAAACCTCTATGCAGGAGATACAAATCTGAACATGACACACCTTTCCCCTCTCTTCCCCATAACCTCGCTTCCATTCCCTTGTGACCTAAAACTCTTCAGTGGCCTTCCATTACTTATAGGATAATAACAAATCTAGTATGCTTCTTAAAGCCCAGAATGATGGTCTGTGTGTTCCAGCAACATTTCCTTTCTTTTCATCTCTCTTGCAATTTCTTCTTCAGTTCCACCACTGAGCCTTAGTTTATGCCATTTTGTCTGGCTAGCAGGTTCCTCTGAACATTTTTCACATGTTTACTTCAAATTTATTATTCAGTTCTCAGTTAAAGAAGCACAGCCTTAAGGAATTCCTCCTTGACCTCCCTGATGAGGCCAGATATCCCTATTACATGTTCTTAACACAGTATTTAACACTTTCAAAAGTTTCCATTATAGGCTTTCTTGGTTGATTAAATTGTTAATGCTAGTCTTCCCATGGGACTGTAATCTTTATGAAAGTAATGACCAGAATCTATTCTAAATCACCACTGAATCTCCAGTGTCTGGAGTAAGGAGATCAGCTAGATAAATATGGTCAAGTAAATAAATGTTATGAGTAAACAGAAGATTGCAAAAGGTGTACTTACACCTGGGAACAACAAAGTTCTGAGATGCTACTAAATGTTAATCATAGAAATAAAATTTGAGTGGACTTTCTTAGAGCATAAATAAAATACTTGCCCATCTCTGCAGCCTCCTTCCCACTAATATGTGTGTAACCCTATAACTAATTATGTAAGTATTTAAGTAAGATAACAGATTGTGCCCTTTGAGTTATGCACAGAATAATAAAAAATATGGTATCCTAATGGTCATTTGTAACACACAGATAATTGAAGGATATGAAGAGATACAGACTTATCATAGAAACTGAGTGTGTATGTGAGTGTGTTTGTATGACAGTTGTACCAGGGTATAATTGATGCTACTAAAACTAGAAAGAATGTAATTGAGAATATGATGTCCCATCATATGAAAGGCTGCAGAGAGTCTCAAAATATAGAACAAAGAAAACTAAACTTTAAATTGCAGGAAAGGTCACTGGTGGTCTTAAAGAAATTAGTTTGAGATATTAGATAGCAAGGAGTCCAGGAGGAAATTGATACTTAGGCATTGAAGTCATGTTAAGGCAATTTCCAACTGAAAAGGAATACAGACTTGCTGGTCAGAACTGTCAAATAATAACTCTTTCAGGAATGGAAAAAGTTTATTTGGTGGGCAGATATATGAATTATTAAGTAACATTTATCTTTGTAAATTAGTCTTCAAAACTTGTACAAAACATATTTATAATAAATAAAGCTATATGTTCATAGAACATACAGCTACATTTAAAAATTTCAAGCACAGTTGGAACAAAAGGTAGCAATATATCCCAAAATATAGAAAATTGTGGGAGTCATTTACTCAGCAGTTAATTTATTCTTTTAAAATGACTCTTTCAGTAGCCATTTATAAGCATGTTTATAGATGTTAAACTGTTCATGAGTGGATAGGCAAATAAACAAAGAAACCTCTGGCATGAAGACCTAGACCCTCTAAAAGGTTGCAGGATACTCTAAGAAGCAATGGTGCACTAGAAGATATTCATGGCCTGCTAAATAGAAGAGCTCCTAAACTCTAAGACATTGATGAAATTAACTGAAACCAAGAGAGAGAAAGGTATGCTTTAGACACAGCTTAGAAATCTGTTGGATTGGAAAATACTACTACATCCTAATATATAAATATGAATGTGCAATTAATGTGTATGTATATACAAATTATTTTAATTTAAATATGTAAAACTATATAATGAAAACTTTTGTTTTAAAATTTGGTGACACATTGAGTTATTTATTCTGGTAGCTCTATGATGATTATAGATTTATTCTCAAGAAATTTCTGATTTACTTAGAAGAAATCACTTTAATTAATTTGTTCTTGTTACGGAAGAGGACAAGATATTTTGAATAATCTAGAGAGGTGAAAATTATATTCTACCTCTTTCCAAAATAGTTTGAAAAACAAAGTAACAGGATTTGAGTAATAACCCTAGGAGCTAACATGGAAGGAGCACTGGGATGTACCGTGGTTTCCAAGAAATTGAGATCAAAAGGGGTTTTGAAACCGGAACAGTTAGCCACAATGCTATGCCTAGGAAAGATCACAGTCACCTCTATGTGACAAAGATATTCATTCAGAAATCTCTTGTATTCAGGCTAAACTGAAGATGACTAGACCGTAGAAACCAGACAGAAGCATAGAGACCCCAAAACAATTTGAGGATGCCCATGGGGCCAAAATATAAAGAAGTTCAAAAAAAGGAGGCAGAATATGGTGTCTGAGGTCTGATAGGAGAATCTAGGCAAGAAGACTGAACTCAGAGACAAGATTATGATTTCCAGGAAGCCTAGAAGGGCAGAAACTTAATCTGGAAAACTGGCATGCTAACCTGGGACCCAATAACTGGAGGAGACCTAATTATTCCTCTCTGTTTTTGGTAAGAGAACTCGAGGACTGGTCAGAATGTCTGAGAACAGGGAGTTGTAGAACCTTGGTGGATTTGTACCCATAGGTTTAGTTGGTGTTTCTATTGGTGAAGGGTAGAGGGCTGATCCCACCATCTGGTGTATTTTTTTGAGTTTAGACTGGGCCATTATAGTGTGGGCTTAGGGGTCAGTTGGCTAGGCATTAATTCCTGGCTTCCCAGTTAACCAGTGTCATGACTATGAGCAAAGAATTTAACTTCTCTCTGCCTCAGTTGCCTCATCAGAGGGATTGAGGATCAAATGAGATAATGCATACCATCCATTTAATACTGCACTGACCCAGTATATGCTGGATAAATGCTGTACCTTATAATTATTATTACTCACCCATAAATCCCATGCTTCAGTTCTGCTGCTCCCTGAAACTCACCTCTGGGCGTTGGCACATATTCTTTCTGTTTAAAGAAGTCTGCTATGTCAATTCCTTTTCATCTTTACTTGTGATGTTTGGGGTTTCTTTCTAGAACCTCTTTGATGGGTGAGGTGTCCCTCTTTTGTGCTCAGAGAGCATTTTTACTTTCCCTATAATGTATTTAAATTGACCATTGCCTTTTCTGTATCCCCCATTATCCTGTAGGCTCTATGTCTTTTGGGATTTTATAAGTTTTATCCATTGCTGTATCAGCAGTGCTAACGCAGAGTAGAAGCTCATTAAATGTTGATTAAATGAATGTATGATGAGAGACCCCAGGCTTAGATCCCTTTAGGGAGCCATAATCTGAAAGGATTTCTCTATTAGAGTTTAATTTGGGGTGCTCGATTAGAACTTAGTTCTAGAACCAGAACTAGAAGGTCTGAGGTGAGAGAAAAAGTTGCTTTTAGAAGGTGGCAATGAAATCCACCCCTTCACTAATACCCGTCTGTCTCCTGCCCCAACAGTGTTGGTAGAAACAACTTACATGCTGAGAGTTTCTGACACAACCCCCGAGCTACTGTGGCAGTCACCCGCTTTCCCAATCGAGTTGGTAAAAATATGCCTACAGGGTAGTTAGCAAATGTCTGCCCAGGATCATTAAACAGTGCAAAGCATTCTAGAAACTATAGGATGTGCACTGCTTGTGTGCATGTAGGCGTAGGTATGAGCTAGGCAAGATGCTGCTGTTCTTAGTATTTACAAGCATTACTCTTGCATTTCTTTCATCTTAATTCACTTTTTTATCTTAGTAAGAAAAATGGCAAACGCCACCAGCAGCACCGTAGCCTTAAAAGTCACAGGGCCAGGCTTAATGTGGACAGTCTTTTCTCCTCCTGGACTCTTCTCACTGCTTAAAAAAATGTATTTGTTTTATATTGCCGTGTAACAAATTACCACAAATTTAGATGCTGAAGACAATAGACGTTCATTATCTCGCAGTTTCTACGGGCCAGCAATATAGACACAGCTTGGATAAGTCTTTTATTCATGAGTCTCAAGAGGCTGAATAGAGGTGTCTACTAATCTTTTTTTATCTCTGGAGTTCAGGGTTCATTTTCAGACCAAGTTTTTGGCAGAATTGTGTTTCTTGCAGCTGTAGAATGGAAGTCCCTCTTTTCCTGATGGCTCAGTAAGGTACCACCCTCAGAATCTATAGGCCACCTTAGTTCCTTGCCAGGAGGCTCTTTCACAGGCCTTTTCATAACAGTGAAGCTTACTTCTTCAAAGCCAGCAGGAGAATCTCTTGCTTAAGTCTGCTAAAATGGAATCTTACATAGTCTAATAAAATCATGGGAGTGACCCATCACATTTGCCTTGTTCTATTGGCTGTAAGTCACAGGTTCTGCCTACACTCAAGGGGAGGGAATAAGACAAGAATGTGAATCATTGAGGGTCACCTCAGGGTGTGTCTACCACATGGAATAATCACAGAACATTCTCAGAGACCTCTAAGTGACTGTCAGCTGCCACTGCCGAATCATTTGTTAGAGATATTCTATTAATTTCCCTAAACTTGCAAGTAGCAGAGCTCACCCAACAAGAGTAATTTTGCTTGAGAAAAATTTGTCAGTAACCAAGAGAAATTGATGATTGGAACCAGGTGAGATGGCCAGCTGCCTACCCTGTGAGCTCAAAAGGAAATTGTACCCTCGTGTACTCATTTTGAGTTTGGAGACCTGGAGAAATGGCTGCAGGGTTTGCCACTAATTAGACTATTTGGAAAGAGTGCATTTTCGGTTAGAAACCCCTATTTTCAACCCATTGTCAAAGAGGAGGAAAGTCAAGAGTCTCATTGCAGATTTTATCACTCGGGACCACCTTAATGTTAATGTGCTTAAAAATGCAAAATATCTAAAAGATCTCTTGGGCTCCGTTAGTAGCTAGAGTCCGTTCCCTTAACTTGCATCGCTGAAAGTTCTGAGGAGCCATTAGAGTCCATAAGGAACTGGGAGGTGTGTGTTGTATGTGTACGTGTGTGATTATATATGTGATGGGGAGTGGGGGATTAGTGCCTTACTCATGCCATTGTGTAAAGGTAAGTTTGAATGGGAGAGCTAGGTTTTCAGCAACCCCTTCCTCTATTTTCCTTCTCTTGTGTTCTTTCTATTTGCCTTGAAATACCCTATTTTTTTTTTTTTTCTACTCTAAAGTACTTCCCCAGACAATCAAACAAAAGTGGTAAAGGCTCTTGAAACTTTAGTCCAAAGTCAATGTGTCTTGATAAACAGAAAGTACAGGAGTTAAAAAGAAGTCATTACATGTGAAATATTCTATAGAAGAAATAGCAAAAAAGATACTTGTTTAAAGGGTCCATGTCTATTCACATGGACAAAGTATCAACATAAAGGAATCTGAGAAGCCATTTAAATAAAAGAAATGATGCAGATTCAAGGGAAAGATAGATTGAACCTGAGGCAGTATCTATGTTTACCAAATCCAGCTTTGCAGCCAGTGAGCTGAAGGGGAATGTTTTACATGTCTTTGCATTGCAGGATCCTGCAACTGGGGAGTTTTTCTAACATGTTCTCTTGAGTTAGATTGAATGGGTGCAGCTCTATAACCAATGTCTGCATAATTGCATAAAAGGGAACTTGTTCTACTTGAGGTTGAGGCCCTAGGCAGAATTTAAATATCACTACAAAGTCCTTAAATATGTTCCCAGAGCCTCAGCCATGAAAAGACCCAAGCAAAGGGAAGCAACTGGGCAGTATGATGATATAGTGAAAAGATGGAGGTTGCCAGTAGAGTGAGGATAACTTCTGAGACACTGGGAGGCTACCAAAGGTAAACACAGTGATATTTTCTCAATGTCCTCCCCTCCCCCAGTCTCAGATGATTTGAGAGTTGGATTGGCAAAGCAGGTTCGGGTAAGGCTCAGGAAGAGTGGTTTGTTGGGCCAAGTCAGACAGGTGGTGAGTATGAAGCTAAAGGCTTGCCAGCATTGTGAGACCAGGCCGTTTGACATGTGGTTAACCACCTGAAGTGAAGGTTGGAAGAGGTTACATGGCATTTTAGTAAGCACTTTATGAAGTGCTTTCCCACATAAAGCAGTCAAACAGGTCTGGTATCTGAGGCCAGCTTGAAATCAACTGCTGCTGATGCACTCTCTACTGAGCTCAGCTATTTTTTTCCTCTTAGGCGGGACCACTCTGCTCCTTCTAGACTTTCAAGGATGGGGTCATGACCCAATCTACAAAAATGTCAGAATCCAATTTGGAACAGTAATGAATGACAAGCTGTCAAACAAAATAAAATTTACCAGCCCATAATAATAATAAAGTGATAGTAATTAGGGGGGACGAGATAATCTTTTTTGACATTAGAATTCAGACAGCCAATTAGAAATGCAGAGGGAGAGATACTTGGAAAATTGTCGTTTTGCTTCCATAGTAGTAAAGATCAGATCAGTAAAGAGTCACCAATGGATGATGAATCAAGGGACTAATTTTATTCCGGGGCATGATACATGTATAGTCATAAAGTGACTTCCAAAGGACTTCCTATTAGTTACAAGGAAGAACAAAAATAATCATTACTGTGGAAAACCAGAAAATAGTTAATTGCATTTTTTAAATTAATATTATCAGTGCTTTAAAGTTCATATGGAACCAAAAAAGAGCCCTCATTGCCAAGACAATCCTAAGCCAAAAGAACAAAGCTGGAGGCATCATGCTACCTGACTTCAAACTATATTACAAGGCTACAGTAATCAAAACAGCATGGTACTGGTACCAAAACAGAGATATAGACCAATGGAAGAGAACAGAGCCCTCAGAAATAATACCACACATCTACAGCCATCTGATCTTTGACAAACCTGAGAAAAACAAGAAATGGGGAAAGGATTCCCCATTTAATAAATGGTGCTGGGAAAATTGGCTAGCCATAAGTAGAAAGCTGAAACTGGATCCTTTCCTTACTCCTTATACGAAAATTAATTCAAGTTGAATTAGAGACTTAAATGTTAGACCTAAAAACCATAAAAACCCTAGAAGAAAACCTAGGTAATACCATTCAGGACATAGGCATGGGCAAGGACTTCATGTCTAAAACACAAAAAGCAATGGCAACAAAAGCCAAAATTGACAAATGGGATCTAAGTAGAGCTTCTGCACAGCAAAAGAAACTACCATCAGAGTGAACAGGCAACCTACAGAATGGGAGAAAATTTTTGCTATCTACTCATCTGACAAAGGGCTAATATCCACAACCTACAAAGAACTTAAACAAATTTACAAGGAAAAAAAAAAAAAAAAAAAAAAAAAAAAAAAAAAAATTGGGGGAAAA
>NW_016807254.1:132419-159054 GCF_001698545.2 Rhinopithecus bieti
AATGCAAACATTTCAACTGGCAAAGCTGAAATGCAAACATGTATTAGATGAAATTATCATATCAATATTAAATATAATATTGATAATTTTAATGTGGTACTATACAATAAAAGTGTTATTCTAGGCAATAAAAATATAAATATTTAGAAGTAAAAGACCATGATGTACACAACTTCCCTCAAATGATTTTAGAAAGAGAGCCAGGGGAGGGGCTGGAGGGAGAAAGAAAAAGATTAAACAAATGATTAAACAATAAGGTAAAATATTTATAAGAGCAGAATCTGAATTTTGGTTGAAAGTAGATGAATGTTCTTCATTTTTTTAATTTTTGCTACTTTGTTGTAAATTTAAAATTATTTCCAAATGAAGAGTTTACTTAAAAAGTTACCCAATAAATATTGTTGTTAAAAACCCACAAATGTAGAACAGTATATTCATTTTGCTTCCAATTGTTCAAAAATAAACAGAAACACAAAGACACACATGGTCATTAATTTACATTAAGTTATATAGATAGATAGATTCAGCTAACAGCTTTGTAACTGCTAACCCTGAAACCATATAAGCTGAATTCAGATAAACCCTATGACTGAGAATATATCTGCCCACATTTGTACCATAATGAATATTTTTTATGATTTTGTAAACTTGATGATTGTATTAGGAAACATCAGATAACATAATAAGAAATTTATGAAAATGATTAAAATAAAATATGGTAACATTCAAGACATGTAAAAAAGTGATAGACATTTGCCTCTGGGTCAGGGCGTATATATCTAGATAGGAGAGATACCTGCTTTTCACTGTGTGACTCTTGTGATGTTTGAATAAAAACAAAACACATATATGTAAAATATATATTATACATATATGTGTATGTGTGTGTGTACTCTTGAAATGAAAAACAAAGCACACTTGAGTTAATGAAATTTAAAATATATTTATTAATTGCTTTCTGCACATTAGAATAGGCATTAGAGATATAATTTTAAAATTATATTTTATATCTCCTGCCTTCCAGGAGTACATGTTCTACTTGAGAAGAGAGGGATAAGATCTTTTAATAAATAAAGAAAAGTAAAATAATTAAAAATGCCATTATTAGAGAAAAATAAAAGAAAAAGAATTATAAAACCTTTGTTGTATGTCTGGATTTCCCACTGACTTAATTTTTATAGCTTATCTAAAATCTTTTATACTTTATTTTTCTCACTTTATAAAAGGATGAATAACATTGCTCTACTTTTCACATAAGCATGCTTTAAGGATTAATGGGATTATTTTATGAAGATTTTTGAACTTCACTTGGAAAGGATATCTGAAAGGATATGAAATAAATACATATTAATTGTAATCGGTATTCATTTTAATTGTAAAACATGCTTCTTTGAAACACATTTACGTGTCAGCTGAAGTAGAAACAGAGAGAGAGGGAGAGATAGAGAGAGAGAGAAACAGAGGGAGAGAGACCACTTCTGGCTTCTTAATTTAAGGCTTTCATTGACCCTCAGAAGTTTCTGTGTAATTGGGCATTTTACAGCAAAAGTAGTCATGTTCCTTCCTCCACGAGCTTTCCTAAATAAAAATGTTCATGTTATCAAAGCCAGATTTATTGAGACATCAAAAAGTGATGACTTTGGGGCAATTACATTGCAGTTACTCCAATGAGATTGAATCAAAGTGTGTCATGGTCTCTGACAGCCTTTTTGGAACATACCTAGTTTTAATAATGCAGTTGCTATGATACATATGAACGGATATTAAGGGTCACCCTTTAATATCATAAAAGCAGTAAATTCCAAGTTTGACGTTAAAACATGAGTCTTAGATTTTCATATGGTACCAAATATTACTGTTTTATAGAATACTTTTAATGTGATTCTGATAGACAGCCAAAAAACCCATGAGGTCTACTAGAAATGAACATTTTAGGCTTTTAATATTAATACTATGAGCTTGCATAATTCTTTATCTTTTTTTCAAAGCCTTTCACATTCATTATCTCATTTGAGAGCCTTAGCTGCTTATTCAATGGCCTTTTCACTAAATCACATCACCTCTCCAGTCACTTTTTCATTCCTCTTGTGACTGAAAAAGTACACCTTAATTATAACCATAAATAATTCTATATTTTATTATTGTGCTGGATGAAATATTGATTATTGAGTAAAAAGGCTCAACAATTTGAAGATGGCATACAATACAAATTTAGATCTACTATGAAGCTATATCTGTGCTGTCCAAATTTTCCAGTACATTAGAACTTCCCCTTCAGCTAACAGCTTTGTAACTGCTAACCCTGAAACCATGTAAGCTGAATTCAGATAAACCCTATGACGGAGAATGCATGTGCCCACATTTATACCGTAATGGATTTTTTTTAATGATTTTGTAAACTTGATGATTGTATTAGGAATCATCAGATAGCATAATAAGAAAATTACGTAAATGATTATAATAAAATATGGTAACATTCGAGACAAGTAAATTCTTTTTATCATGGGTCATTCTTTGCAAACAGCTCAAAGCATCTTCCATGTATTCAGTCTTTTGTATTACTCGACTATGCAATGTACTGGCAGAAGATGAGCTTTGTCAACTCTAACATGCAGGATTTGCATACCCCTTAACAGTGACTCCATTGGAGAACAAAACCACTAATGTATGTTTTCTTTTCTTTTTTTTTTTTTTTTTGAGACGGAGTCTCGCTCTGTCGCCCAGGCTGGAGTGCAGTGGCCGGATCTCAGCTCACTGCAAGCTCCGCCTCCCGGGTCTACGCCATTCTCTCGCCTCAGCCTCCCGAGTAGCTGGGACTACAGGCGCCCGCCATCTCGCCCGGCTAATTTTTTGTATTTTTTTAGTAGAGACGGGGTTTCACCATGTTAACCAGGATGGTCTCGATCTCCTGACCTCGTGATCTGCCCGTCTCGGCCTCCCAAAGTGCTGGGATTACAGGCTTGAGCCACCGCGCCCGGCTGTTTTTCTTTTTTAACCTCCTAATTTTATTTTAGGTTCATACAGCTTATCAAAAAGTAAAGAGAAATGACTCAACAAACTCATTATACTTATTGATGTCGATATGTTGACTTCACAGTAAATGATAACTAAAATCTATTCAAATTTTGCAAAAATAATTCCATATATTTCAGACTCTACAACCCCAGTGTGGATATTTTAAGCTTATTTGTGCGAATGCCCAGACCACAGATTTTAAAGGAAGAAAATTTGGATAGACTTTAGTTATTATTTTCCCTCAATATTGAAAGATAAAATTATCTACTAATTAATTGTTACAGTTAAGTATACTATGTCACTTTTTCCTGTTTTCTTGTAGGTCTCTTGTTTTCTGTCTTCCCTAATGTCATATCTGTGATTCACATTTTCAGAAATCTTTATTGTAAGTAGACTGTGACCTTCAAAGAACTTAAAGCAACACAAGTTTCTCTTCTAATATTCATCTGTATGACATTATCTGTCTGCTTAATTTCCACAGAGATATGAATGAAGGAAAGAAATTAAACCTATAGCAGCAACGGTTTTGGTCTGCTCATTGAACCTGATTAAATAAAAGGTTTTAATAGACAATTTTAAAATTTTTATGAATAAAATTTTGCTTATAATTTTATGGTGGCTATATTGCATTCTAATATTGTAATTTTTTTATTATAGTTAATTTTCAAGTGAGATTTAAAGCATGCTAGTCACTGTGTTGAACACTTACACACTTTCCCCTTTAATTGCCCAACAATCCTAAACTGCAAAGTATCACAATTTTATTGATGAGAAAACCTAGGATTATTTAGGAAAGTCACACTGCTAGTGAATAATAGAGCTAGGAAACAACTTATAAGTAGGTTATCTATATCCAGAACTTTTATTCACACTGTTTTATTAAGTAGATAGATTGCCATTTTGTTCATTTGTATGTGTGTGTTTGTGTATATGTGTGGTGTGTGTGTGTTTTCTATATCCTTATCATGTTTATATTAAACTGTTTATCCACTTTCTTTCTTCTCTCTCTCCCCACCTTCCCTCTCTAAAATATGTATTTAGAACTGGAATACATATATNTAATAGAGCTAGGAAACAACTTATAAGTAGGTTATCTATATCCAGAACTTTTATTCACACTGTTTTATTAAGTAGATAGATTGCCATTTTGTTCATTTGTATGTGTGTGTTTGTGTATATGTGTGGTGTGTGTGTGTTTTCTATATCCTTATCATGTTTATATTAAACTGTTTATCCACTTTCTTTCTTCTCTCTCTCCCCCACCTTCCCTCTCTAAAAATATGTATTTAGAACTGGAATACATATATAAATATATATATATATATAATATATGTATAGATATTTATATATCATATATTAAAGACTGAGCTAATGGGACATATAATATATTTTTCTTGTTTAAGATAAAGCCTTTACCAGGTATACAAATTCGGCTAATGTTTTTTGAAACCATCTTCAGGACCTGTTTACCAAGATAATCACATTAAATAACTCTGCTTTGTAATCTCCTGGCTTCAGAATATTTTGCTTATGTTCAATTTTCTCTGTCACCTCTAGAATTAACTTTTGTGTTTTTTTCTAATTGAACTGGAGATGGTCCTTTAATTATTTAGTAAGTTATATATCTGCTTTTAATTATACTATTTTAACTGACCATATAAGAACTCCCTGTTCACTGTTTCCATTCATGGTGTTCACATATATGCTTAATAAAGAAGCATCCTATGTGTTGGTATTGGATTCAGACCCTAAATAGTGGCAACATTTTGGACCCTTGGTTTTGTATTAGCAATGATGTTTAACTTCTTGGCATCCATTTATACTTCTCCCTTTATTAATTTAGGACAATAGTTATAAGCCCATCTTCCTTGCTAGAAATAAAACTGAGACCTAATTTTTGCTTATAAAGTATAGGCAGAAACCTGCTGGGATAGGGTAGAAATGATAATTCTTTCTCCTAAAATTAAGACACATAAATGAAATATCTTTTGTGGAACTGCTACAAATATCTTACCAACTATAAGTAGCCAGAGAACCAAGACAATTAGTATGGGAGGGCTGAGTGCTGAAAAGAATCCAGGCCTTTGATAGTTTTATAGAGATGCTACACCAACCAACCCTGAACACACTGTGCCTTTAAATTTTTACATTAGACTGTACCTTTCATTATTTTCTTGTACTTTCATTGAAAACATATGTACTTTCAGTGACACATGAACCATGTATTTCAGTGATGTCAGTAGGATATCTGTGCTCACGTTTTGAGTGGCCATAAATTAGACCTTTCAGTCTGCTGCAAAGATGATTTAGATTTTTATATACAGCTGTGACATAATGCTATGTTAATCCAAGAGTATATCTTAAAGTATGCTGACCTTCTGTTATGTAGACTTGCTTCTTAGGTTTTTGGAGTAGTTGGTAGTAGTGGTTTTGAAATCACACCATAGATATTTATTTAACACCAACTTTATTCCAGTCACTATGCTAAACTCTAAGGATAATAACAATAAGTAAGACTCAGTACTGGCCTTCCAGAATCACGCTTTCATGAAGGAAGCAAGTACTGAGCTAGGTACTGAGATTCACAGAGGCGGTGCTTAAATTAGCCTTCAGTGTGTGGAGCAAGTAGTCCAAGAAGAGTACTTTCTAAGATTAGATCTGAAACAATGAACAGGATTAGCCAAGTACAATGATGCAGCATTTCAGACAGCATATACAAACAGAGACAGACAGAACAATTTATAGTACATATCAACCTGAAAATAGTCAGTATGACAATAGCATTGAGTTAGGTGACAGAGGTTGGAAACAAGGGGGAGGAGAGGAAGGAGAGGAACTATTACAAAATAAATCTTGTAACACCTTAGTATGTAGTTTGTGTTGTAACCTGTTTGAAGGAGGAAATCACTGGAGAGTTTTAGTTTTATTAGAAAAGTGACATGAATACATTTATATTTTATAAAAAATCCTTTTTGATTATTGATGGACTAAAGCTAGACAATCTTAAAACAGAAGATCAGTCAAGTGTACATTAAAAATTTATTGAGGAAAGAGAAGATGTGACCTAAACAGAGGTGATAGCAGGGGGGAAGAAGAAGAGTAGATGAATCTGAGCAAGTGGAGTAAAAAGAATATGCATTATGCAGCCGAATCTATAGACCCAGAGTTCATGGGAAAAAGCTGCCCTGGGAACCATACGAATATAAATAAACCTATGAAGATGGATGAACTAACCCAGCAATGGAATAAGAGAGGTTTTGTTTGTTTGATAAGTAAAAGAAAAAAATAAAAGGCTAAGCACAGGTCTTTTAAAGATATCAACATTTAAGAAGAGGCAGAATGAAGAAAGACAGCTCAAATAAGTAGACAAAACACTAAAAGAGATGTAACAAGAATTTAAAAATGTATTTCAGGAAGATGGAAGGAGGAAATGGTGTCAGATGAAGTACCAGTTCATGTGTGGGAAAAAAACAAAAACAAAAACTGGAAATGTTGATTGGTTTTAGCAAAAAGGAGGTCATTGGTGACCTTGGGAATAGCAGTTGCAGTGGGGTAGTGTGGGAAGAATACAAATTAGAAAGGGTTGAGGAATGAATTAGAGTAAATTAGGGGAGACAAAACTCAAGCAACTAATGTGAAGGGGAAAACAGAGGTTATTAAGTAGAGGGGACAACTAGTGTCGGCCAAGAGCTTTGCACTGATGTATGAGTTGTCAAGATTTCTGACTACGTACCCAAGAACTGTCAGTGCAAACCAGGACTTATGCTTGCATACACTGTTTACCAGACACAGATTGGTACCTATTTTGCATTTAGAATGATACTCAAACCACAGCAGCATGCTGACTCAGCACAGAGATTCATACTTGATGGAGAGTTTCTCTCAAGTGTGCATACAAAGTGCAATGTTAGGCATACAGTCATTCTTCAATAAACATCCACATGACATAAAGGGCTGAGTATCTTAATTTCCAGTTACCTCTCATTTTATAAAACTCAATTCAAATCCTTTGTTTTCTTTACTTGTAATTTTTTCCCCAAATGCTGGCTCTCCATTAGTCTAAGATAGTGTTATATCACTATTTCAAATAATTCAATTTAAATATCTTATTATTGGATGTTCTCTGGAATTCATCTTTAGGGAAACACATACATATTTTTTACAAAAAACTAAACCAGATGGCTTTTTCAATCTGAACTGTATATACTAAACAAGAAATGTTCATCCTGACCCACTTTCATGCCTTTTTATTGTTATTACTATTGCTACTGTGATAGCATATATTATTTGAAACACATAAAATAAATTAATGTCAAATATCACTTGAGAATAAAATATCCAGTTCTGTATAAAAACATTTAATCCATTACATAATACATATTATAAACTTGTATATAGTAGAAAATAACTCACAAACTTTTGAAGTCAGAATAGAATAAAACAAACAGTGCTGAGCTGTCTTTAACTGATTTTGATAGCAAGAACTGTTATAAAATGAATATATACATATATTTACTGCAATTTTATTTCACAAGGAAACATTACAAAGGATAATTCAGCTCAAAATAGTTATTTTCATGAGTTTTCTTTAAATTATGACTATTTTAGATACTCATATCATACCTATTTAGAAAGGGAATTCCTAATCAAATTCAAAAGAAAAAAAAAAAAACTATAAGTGAAATTGTGTTCCTCTGCTTTGCTATTGACAAGGGTGCTTAATTCACCCTTCTTTGTACTTGTAGCAGGAAGAAATTGTCCTGGAATTCACCAACAAAATATTAAGTCCAAGGTGTTACAACTGTGAAACCTAGTAACTCTGAGGAATCAAAGTTTTCACTCCTTGAAACCCAGCAAGCCTGTCACCTATCAAAGACTGCACCTTTGGAGTCCTTGTAATAAAGATCTGAAGAATAATGTAATATGTCATTAGCATCAAAGTGTCTGCTAGCCTATAATATTGGTTTTGATTTAAATGTGTTAAGTACTGGCCCCTTGGGTTGCTTCCAAATTCCTAGTTGCTTACCAAGTAAGCACGAAAACTTCATCATATAAATTTACTTCTTTGAAAACAGACTTGCACATAAGCTGCTTATGAAGAAAACTGTTTCCTGCAAAATACCACTTTCTTTTCTAAAACCCATTTAATTCACATTGCACCACAAGGGCAGTAGTCATGCAAAATTCCTAACACTACATGTGATACAACAGAATACATCTAACTTAAAAAATATCTAAAACAGAATAACCTAGAGACCACCTCCACGATTACCTGCCTCATTGAGTCTTTTCACCACTGCTGGCAGATTACAGCTGTTGATTCTACAAATTATTAAAATTTTACTTATAATGTTATAGGAAATGCCATGTACTGACTGCTGTATGGGATTAGGGAGTGTTTTTCTCTCCACAGAACATCTCCCAGAGTCCAGATAAAGGTGTTCTGTGTTAACAATTGGTGACATTCCCAGTCACATCCTCAACTTCAAACTTGTGAAATTGATTTTCTCCTCTTATCCAGCTGCCAATTATTTGTTTTTCTCCTTGACACACACATTAACATGTACACACATACTCACTGATTCAATACGAGACTGGCTAAGGGAAACTCTTTATTTGGCATTCCTTGGTGATGTATGAATAAACAAACAGGCAATGTGTAGGTGAAACACTTGTATTTGGCTCTCTTCTAAATCTGTTCATGTTTTATTTCATTCAACCGCAGCATAACCCTCCGAGTTAGGTTCATTTTCCCCATATTCATCTGAAAAATTACTGAAGGTAAGAGAGAATAAATAGTCTAAGAACAGAGAGTGAATGACCAAGTTAGGGTTTAAACCAAAACACACTGGCCTCAGATCTTGTGTTCTCAAGTACTCTGTTACACTGTTTTTCCTTCCAAATCTGACAACATTTGAAGTAGTTGGTAATATATCTTATGTTAATTTATTTGAGAAAAAAATTTCTTGAACTCTTTTGTGAATGTTATCTTAACCAATCACCAAAATAAGAATAGATAACAGGCTAATATTTATTTGTTAAACAAGTGTAGGATTTTAACTTTAAAATTTTCCGTATACATAAATAATCAAAATGGATCATCTTGCTGAAACTGGCAATCTTTAGCAAGTTACTTAACCGCCACCCCAAACAACCCCCCCCCCCCCTTTTTTTTTTTCTTTTTTGAGACAGAGTCTCGCTCTGTCGTCAAGGCTGGAGTACAGTGGCGCTGTCTCAGCTCACTCGGCCTCCTGGGTTCAAGTGATTTTCTTGCCTCAGCCTTCTGAGTAGCTGGGATTCCAGGCACATGCCACCATGCCCAGATAAATGTTTTTTGTATTTTTAGTAGAAACGGGTTTCACCATTTTGGCCAGGCTGATCTCAAGTTCCTGACCTCAAGTGATCACCCCGCCTCGGCCTACCAAAGTGCTGGAATGACAGGCGTGAGCCACACTTAACCCCTTTAAGCTTTGATTTTATGTCTAATGACATTTGTTTTTGTTAGAAGGCTGTTACTTGGTATTAAATAATATAATTATTAGCATATTCATTGTCAACAATGCATTTCTATATAAATGCAGTATACTATTATTATATTACCAAAATGAATGTTAGAATTTTACACTCTATGTTAGCTGGGTGAATCTAAGATAATTTTAAATGAAAGAGGAATACATACCCTGTATATCACTTCTATGTTCAGAGGAATTCAAATACATAGGTTCTGAGGTTCCTCAGTTCTACTTAGCAATATAAAGACATTATTTATTAACATTTAGATTGTGATGATTATTGTACATACTTGATTTCTAGAACTAGATTCTTCTTTGATTCATTAAACCCTCTGCCTTACAATAAGCCAATCCTTTGTTCATGTTACATGGGTAGTTAGATAGGCAGATGATTAGAAAGGCAGAGTGTAACCCACTGGTTAGGTACACATATATTATAAGTAGGAGTTTTGCTCTACCCCAAGTATATTGAGAATTCATAAAAAGAATCAAAACATTTTTAATGGATCTTGCCTAAGCATAAGTTATCTCTTTTAGCTTAAAAATTGCTTTGCACCAGAAAAGTTCTCATTTCAAACACGTGCAAAATATCATCTCTGCCACTTCTTAAGAAAATAATTTGCTAAAGGGAATGTTTTAGAAAGCTTCTATTAGTGAGAAAAATCTGATTTATAATCTCCACAGATTTCTAACACATTATCTCTGATTACCAGACCATCGATGATATTAAAACTCGAGGCATAAATTTTTCGTCAGGGTTTTATTTCAATTTGACTTGGCTTTTCTACCACCTCAACTTTAGTAGACATCCATTACTGCTCATGATTTTGTTGACCCTGAGAAAATGCAGTGAGGGAGGGGATGACCTGTTCATAATATAATGGAAATCACTTTTCCCGTTTGTCACATAAATTAGGAAGAAAGTAAAAAAAGGGGGAGTGTTTGAAGTAGTTAGTCATCTCTTAAAGGTCAAATTTCCGGAGTCATTTTTGCTACAAATCTGGGGAAACACATTATTCAAAATCTTTTGTTTTACCCTCCAAGTGGCAGAGGTGAAATTCCTTTTGTGTTGCTCAGGGATTTTCCCTTTGGAGTTTTTCCTTTCCCATATAAACACATGAAAGTGCAATATATTTCTGTGTTTTGTGTTCCTTTTCCTGATCAGACTGGCAAATGATATGTTGACATCATCAGCTTCTCCTTTGTGACAAATTCTGATTTTCTACTTCATAATTAAATCAACTTACACTGGACACATTTTGTTTCCTCCAGAAGATGACTAGTTGAACTGAAATTTGTTTACACAGCACTGTAATTTAAGTGCTAATAATACCTTTGAGTTAAAGGATGGATGTAATTGAAAAGGTCAAAACCTATTTGACTTCCTTTAAATGTTTGATAGCTTGTTTACTTATATTTATGTTATCTGAAATGCCAAGACATTTGCCCTTTTCATGTAGAGTGTTGGGCTGTTCGTTAATATTTTTTCTGGCATCCATTCATTCTAAAACATTAAACAGTGCTCAGAATAACTATGTGTTTCTGATAGTTAAGTAAGAGGTAGTTCCTACCTTCAAAAAGCACACATTCTGATAGAGGAAAACAACTACTTAGTAACAAATAATAACCGCCATTTTTAGTGTTTTTTTATTCATTCAACACACATTTGTAAAGTACCTATTATATACTAGACACTATCATAGGATGTAGACACATACGTAAAGCCAGCTAAATTCTTGCCTTTTGTGTACCTTGCATTCCATTGGGGAGCAATTGCAATATTTCAGATTCTAATTAGTTACATTGACAATGTCTCTTTCTGTGGGAATTTGCAAGGGCATACATCAGCAGACTTTGAGGGTGGTGGAAGAACAGAAGCATTCTCTCCTCCCTGCAATAAAGACATTATTTCATGTTGCTCATACTGAAAGGACATCTACATTTCCATATCGTGTTTTTTAATACTGTACTTTGCTGAAAGTTATATATAAGCTTATATAAGTAAAATAATGGTACCTACCATATAATCCAAGTTCTTCTTTATCACATTCACCACGAAGCTTTTCCTAACTGTCCCTGACAGGTTTATTCCATTTTAAGATGCCCATCTTGTTTTTAGCTTGTATATAATTATGTACTTCCTTATACCGTTACTAGATTGTAAGCTACTTATGGGCAAGAAACTATGTTGTAGTCATTGTTCTATTATGTATAGAACCTAACACAGGGCGTGGCTTATACTGAATGGATATTTGCTGTATTAAGTTGGAATATAACCAAGGTAAACTAAGAATTAGAACAAGGATACACACGTGCACACACAATATTCCTCATTCTTTGTCTCCAATTTCCAATTTGAATTTTAGCATAATTTTGGATCACATGCCTTTGTCCACATAAATATCTTACACTTCCTATATTCTCCCAATATAGTAGACAGACAACCACAAGTTCTGATTTCTGTAACTGAACAATTTTTCATGAGAACAAAGAAAAAACATTAGATTGAAATATGCTATTTATTGTATTAATATAAATATATTTAAGCATTTTTCTTGCAACTCAATGTTTTAAGACATTAAGCATTTCTAAATTTACTTAGATTGCTGTATTTTTGTGAATGCAAGCACCTATATCATTATTTGAGAGAGAACGGCTATAGTAAAATTAATTATTCATTATTTTAACTTTGTTATTCATTTGCCTTCTAATTTATTTGAACTTCCTTATGGTCATTAATATTCAGATTGATCATTAATTTATACATTGTAATAGTTAGAAAAAGCATTAAGCTGATTATTTTCTCTTTCCAAATCTGCACACATTTCATGCTCTGTCTAGACATAAGAAGCCACAAGTTCATATTTTCTTGACAATGGCTTTGATAATCCCAGATAACATTTACCAGCTAGTAGATATTTGTTCCCTGAAGAGTTAGTCAGTTGACAAGCTGTATTTGTTTAGTTTCACTTTGCTGATCTTAACAAGAATTAATTCTCTTGGCTGTAGTGAATATCTAAATACTATAATGACATATATCTAACTGTCCCTTGCTGACTAAATTTTTTTTAGTTTGAAATTAGAGTTTTACATACATAAAAAGAAAACAGGATTTATCAGCATAAAAAATGTTTTTTTCCACAAAGGCAAATCCTTATTTCTCTTACACAGAAAATATTGGGAGACTAATACAGTGTTCATTCTATGACAGTGCAGAAAAATCCTGTGTATGTGAGAATTCTCTTGATTCCTTCTCCTCCCCAAAAGAGGTTCCTCTGATTCACTGAAAGCTGCAGAAACTCTCTTTGTGTGTTTGAAGGGTATTTTCTTAGTTCAAGCCAAATATATTTATTCCACTGGCTTAGATAAATATTTCTACAAACACATTTATTGTATGCATTTTAGATTTGTTTATAAAATATATAGATATAAGACATATTTAATTAAAATTATCTATAGATAAAATAGAGGTGCACTCAGGTAATATTTTAGACTGCTAATCTTCCCTGAGGAATACTGATTCCCTTCTGTTTTATCTTCTCTTTCTATTAGATATTAGTGTTTTTTTTTTTTTTTTTTTTCTATCTCTCTCTCTTTTATTTTCTTTTTCTTGGTCTACAGAAAAGTCAAGAGATAGAAGTAATGAATGTGGACATGTAGTTTCCAAGTAAAACTGTAGCTATGTGGCTCAGAGCAGCAACAATGTCTTATTCATCCTTTGTACCCCTAACATCTGATACAGTACTTGATACATAATGTAGTTCAATAAATATTGAAGTGAATAAGCTATACAAGGAGGTCATAGGCAACATCTAATGAAACAATATGTTATTATACTTGGAAAAAAGGGTACATGAGGAATATTAAAAAGCCATGATTCAGAAACTTGGAACAGTAAACTCTAGCCTGATATTAAAATGGGGAAAGAATCTGGTTTATATTTCTAGCTGTACTACTACATCACTTAATTCCATTAGGAAATACTGGTGTCAAAATATTTATTATATTCTTCACTTCTGCCGTCATAGACACAAAATGATGTTTCCACATCAGGATAGAGAATCCTTGGTATCAGATATTTCTAATTTTGCACTGTATCCTCTCAAATATATTTATGGAAATATTAAAATTTTGGAATTACATTCAAATATGGAGTTATGACAGATACTAATAATGTAATGTTAAGTACAGGCAGTTAGGGCAATATATTATGAGTATAACTATATTTAGCAAAAACCTAAATATGAAAATATATTTTATATATGTGCTAAAATACTGAAATTTGATTCACAATAGTAGAATTGCCACCGTGGACCTGTCAAGAATTCACTTACATAGGAGCCAAGTCACTTGGAGTATAGCTACTCCATCCTCAAGAAACTTACTGCTGTTTTAAATGAATGGGTGTGAGTAATTGGGAACACATGTTAACCTTTAGAAGAATATGACAGCGGCCAGTCGCGGTGGTTCACGCCTGTAATTCCAGCACTTTGGGAGGCCGAGGAGGGCAGATCATCTGAGGTTAGGAGTTCTAGACCAGCCTGCCCAACATGGCGAAACCCCATCTCTACTAAAAATACAAAAAATTAGCCGGGCATGGTGGCAGGTGCCTGTAATCCCAGCTACTTAGGAGGCTGAGTCAGGAGACTCTCTTGAACCCAGGAGGTGGAAGTTGTAGTGAGCTGAGATCACGCCACTGCACTCCAGCCTGGGCGACAAGAGTGAAACTCCATCTCAAAAAAAAAAAAAAAAAAAAAAAAGAAGAAGGATATAACAGCAGTGCTGCTGAACAAGACATGACAATCTCCACCCATATTCATTGGAATATGAAGTGGACATTTTCTAAGCGCTGAGAGAAAATTGTTCCTGGGGGACATGTATTCAGTGGGCATCATAGCAGCATCTCAGCTTTATTACATCCTTAGGCTTCAGAATCCAAAGAAATGGAAAGATCAGTGGCACAGGGAGTCTCAGAAGATAAAATTATGAGCCTGTCCCGGAGAGGAAGAAAATCATAGAAGTCACATGGTAACCAAGGAGACTATTTTGTGAATAGGAGAGACACTTCCTGGGAAAAAGCAAAACAAGATGGGAAGGGATTCGAGGAGACTAGAGATATTAAAATGAGTAGATTGTGGTAATCCAGAGAAAGCCATTTTGATATATTACTTCCACATCAACATGATAAAAGGAAACGTATAAGTTGTATATATTTAAACATACATAGGAAAAAAATAAAATTTGGAATTATTTGCCCAAAATTAATAAATGGCATTGTTTACATTATGGTGCCACATGTATATATTTTTTATTTTGAAAATTGTCTGTACTACAGTTAAATTTATTTTCTCATTTAAATAATGCTTCTGCCGGTAGGGCGCGGTGACTCAGGCCTGTAATCCCAGCACTTTGGGAGGCCGAGGCGAGCGGATCATGAAGTCAGGAGATCGAGACCATCCTGGCTAACACGATGAAACCCTGTCTCTACTAAAAATACAAAAAAAATTAGCCAGGCATTTTGGCGGGAGCCTGTAGTCCCAGTTACTCCGGAGGCTGAAGCTGCAGAATGGTGTGAACCCGGGAGGCGGAGCTTGCAGGGAGCCAAGACCGCGCCACTGCCCTCCAGCCTGGGCGATAGAGCGAGACGCCGTCTCAAAAAAAAAAAAAAAAAAAAAATGCTTCTGCCTACTTGTAATATAATTTTAAAAGAAACAAATCAAGCTAGTCAAAACTACCGTAATTCAAATAACTTATGCTCTGTGCTCTGACCACCTCTGTATCTCCATCTCATTATCGCAAGTCTTTTTTTTTTTTTTTTTTTTTTTAGATAGAGTCTGTCTCTGTCGGCCAGACTGGAGGGCAGTGGCGCGGTCTCTGCACACTGCAACCTCCGCCTGCTGGGTTCAAGTGATTCTCCTGCCTCAGCCTACCAAGTAGCTGGGACTACAGACACGTGCCACCATGCCCGGCTAATTTTTTGTATTTTTAGTAGAGATGGGGTTTCACAGTGGTTAGCCAGGATGGTCTCCATCTCCTGACCTCGTGATCCTCCCATCTCGGCCTCCCAAAGTCCTGGGATTACAGGCGTGAGCCACTGAGCCCGGTCAATTATCCCAAGTCTTAAAGGGTGATTTCTGAACTCAGGATGGCTTTCAAATGCTAATTAGAAACATTTGGAATAACTTTGACATATACAGCACAATTTCATTCAAAATGACTAGAATTAGACAGTCAAATTCATACCATACAACCAAATACGCCATGAGGTCCCATAGGAACTCTTTCTTAGATGCCTTCTTGAACTCCTACCCTCGTTGCATGTTAATAGCAAATGTATTTGAGCTACAAAAAAAAAAAATAGATTCTTTTTACAATATTTAAACTGGCTTTATTCATTCCTTTTAAAATTTTTAAATGTAAGTTCTAAAATAATTTGATCTGTTGGAAATCCCAGGGAGTTAAGCAGCTGGCCTTTCCTTAAAACAGTGGCCATCTGGTGACGTTAATGTTGCAAAAATTTAACGTGAGTGCGTGAACCTTGTCATCAAGTGATTCAAAACATTCTCAGGCATTTATATTGTGTGTATGTCAGAGGTTTGGGATGGTGTAGGCAAGTGGTAGTATTTGGAGTAATGGGTAGTCAAGAGGTTATTTTATGCCTGAAACACTTTACTATCAGGAATCTGTTTTATTTTCAGACACAGAAAGGTCCCATTAGCCATTCTTGTCATGTTTGAAGAAAACCGACGTTAACAAAAGAAAGAAATAAGGAAACTCAATACCTTTCTTAGAAAGAGCTACTAATGTTTGAATGTTTCATTAGAATCCGATTACACTAAACTCAGTTGGAAGCAAAGGGCTGTTTCATTTTCAGTTACTTATTTTTCTCTTTCCCAGCCCTTTTAGAGTACCAAATTATCTTCTGTTCCTTTCTATCCCATCGTGTGAGACCTAGATTATGATTAGTTACATTCAAATATTTGAGTGGCAACCCTGTGCTAAGCACTGTTCTGAAGTCTGTGGGTATATCAGAAAGCAAAACAAAGACACTCTTGGGGTGCTTTATGTTCTAGTGACTCTATATGGAAAACAATGAACAAATAATTTCACCAGGTCATGACAGGTCCTAAGAAGAGAATAAATTAGGATAAGGAAGTAAAATGACTAATTTTAGATAGTATGTTAAAGGAAGATATCTCTAACATGATGGCTTTTGAAAGAAGTGGTATCCAAACAACCAGGTAAGAATAGGCACAGAGAACAAATGCCTTGAAGTGCTGAACTGAAGGAGGTCATTGGATATGTAGTGAAACAAATACAGAGAGAAATAGTAAGTCAGGTGACAGATGATGGTGACTTAACTAGGACCTTAGCAACAGCTAATGGAAAGTGCTTGAATTCTACATGTAGTGTTTAGATACTGATTCTAATTTAGGATTCGATGCTGGGCCACCACATTATTTGGAAGTTTTAAAAATGAGGAAAAGTCAAAAAAGTAGACTAAAAATAGCATTTATTGAGAAAGAGAGGAAAAAAAAATGACATCTTTGATGCCAAGTAAAGAAAACAAAAAGCATGTAGTGATGAAATGTGTCAAAAGCTGAGGAGCTGATTTAGATAAAGTCTGGAAAAAAAATTAAAAGACCCCTGGATATGTCAGCCTGGATTCTAGTAATGGCTTTGACAGCAAAATTTGCAATGAAGTTTAAAGTTCACTGAAAGAAGTTTAAAGAGTAGATAAAGACAAAGTGAAGTGATAAATATACTATACTTTAGAGGAGTGGACATGTGTTTCTATAAAGAGGAACACAGAAAGACAGCACTAGTAGGAGTAGGTTGGGGGGTCCAAAGAAGTTCTTTTTCGAGAAACAGTATACAATACTATATTATGATATGGACATTATAGTAGGGAGGAGAGAATTTAAAAACTTTTGACAATACTGAAAAGAAAGGAGGAGTCCAGCTGTAAAAGAGATGTCTGGGAGTGTGTGTAAGTAGATGAAATCAGATCATAAAGTGGGAGAGTTGGTCTTAGGAACATGATTTCTCCACTTTAATTCGAGAAATGACAAAATATATAGCTGACTGTGAATGTAGGTTAGTAGATTTCGTCATTTGGGTTGTGATGAGGGCAGTAATCTAAAAGTCCTTATCTAATTTATCCTATTTTCTCAGTAAAACAAAGAACAAAAATATCAGATAAGACAGAGAGTAGAGAGAGGAAATGTTTGAAGTTTAAGAAGATGAAAACACAAGTTTTACCAGCGGGGGGTTATTTCTAGGTGTTAAGCAGGAAGGGAAATGAGAAATGACTTGATACAGAATTTCTTGCCAGTAAATACAAATTCCAAGGAACTCCATTTCATTCACTATATTCCAGCCATATTGATTTTTTCATACTTTTAAAATATACATCACATTTTAAGACTTTGCAAATTCCATGATTCTGATAGGGAAGCTATGTAACTTTTAACCATTCTTCACACCTCAATTTAAATTCCAAGAAGGCTTCCCTGTGCAAACCCCAAAATCACCACAATCCTATCACTTATTATATTATAGTGCATATACTTTTCTTTATATCAGCAACTGCCCTTTTTTTTTTTATGATGATATTACATGTCCAGTAGCTATAGGTAAAATACTGCATATTATGACATTATATGGATCTGTTATTACATGCAAGTGCCTTGTTTTATGCTTCCTCCCAGCAAAGAGGTAAAATTGACTTCTTTTCCAATTTGGATGCTTTTTATTTCTTTGTCTTGCCTGTTTGCTTTGGCTAGGACTTCCACTACTATGTTTGATACAAATGTCGCAAATAGCATCCTTGTCTTTTCTAATATTCAGAGGAAATGCTTTCAACTTTTCCCCATTCAATATGATGTGAGCTATAGGTGTGTCATATATGGCCTTTATTATTTAAAGGTATGTTCCTTCAATGCCTAGTTTGTTGAGAGGTTTTATCATAAAAATATATTAAATTTTATCAAATGATTTTTCTGCATCTACTGAGATAATTATATGATTTTTGTCCTTCAATCTATTGATGTGCTGTATCACACTGATTGATTTGCATGTTGAACCACCCTTGTATCTGTGAAATATATCCCACTTTATCATGGTGCATTGTCTTTTTCATGTGCTGATGGATTTGGTGTGGTAATGTTTTGTGGAGGAGTTTTGCATCTATGTTCAGGGATATCATACTGCAGTTTTCTTTTTGTGTTATGTCCTTGTCTGATGGTTAGTCTTGGGGTGATGTTGGCCTCATAGAATGAGTGAGGAAGAATCCCTTCTCTTTCAATTTTTTAAAATAGTTTCAGGAAGATTGGTATTAGTTTATCTTTGTTTGGTCAAATTTCACTATGAATTCATCCAGTCCTGGGCTTTTCTTTGTTTGGAGACTTTTTTATTATTGATTAAATTTCCATGCTTGTTGTTTATCTGTTTAGGTTTTCTATCGCTTCCTGATTCAGTCTTGATAAGTGGTGTGTTTTTAATAATTTACCCATTTTCTCTAGGTTTTCCAGTTTGTTAGCACATAACAGTTGTTCCTAATACTCTCTGATGATCTTTTGTATTTATTTCATGTCAGTTATAAAATCTCTTTTTTTCATTTCTGATTTTCTTTTCTTTTGGATCTTCCTTTCTTGGTTAGTCTAGCTAGTAATTTATCCATTTTATCTTTTTGAAGAAACAACTTTTCATTTTATTGATCTTTGTATTATTTTTTAATTCTGTATTTTGGTTTCTTTATGCTCTGATCTTTACTATTTCTTTCCTTCTGATAGTTTTGAGCTTGCTTTGTTCCTGCTTTTTGAGCTCCTTAATGTACAAAGTAAGATTGTTATTTGATATATTTCTACATTTTTGATGGAGGAATATATTGCTATACACTTTCCTCTTAGTACTGCTTTTGTTGTATCCCATAGGTTTTGCTATGTTGTGTCTTCATTGGTTTCAAGCATTTTTAAATTTTCTGCTTAATTTCTTTATTAACCCAGTGATTATTCAAGAGCACGATGTTTAGTTTCCACATATTTGTATACTTTCCAAAGTACTTCCTGTTGTTGATTTCTAGTTGTACTCCACTGTGGTCTGAGAAGTTATTTTACTTCATTTTGATTTCTTAAAATTTATTTAGACTTGTTTTATGGTCTAATATATAGTTTACTCTGAATAATACTGCATGTGCTGATTAATTACTGTATATTCTGCAGTTTTGGAATAG
Organism: Rhinopithecus bieti; assembly: GCF_001698545.2. NCBI lineage: Eukaryota > Metazoa > Chordata > Mammalia > Primates > Cercopithecidae > Rhinopithecus > Rhinopithecus bieti. Next base: position 152,181 of record NW_016807254.1, read on the forward strand.
AATGTTTTCTAAATGTCTAGAGCCTAGTTTAAATCCCTTTTTTTTTTTTCATTGATTTTCCTGTCTAGATGATCCATCTAATGCAGGTGGGGTGTTGAAGTCCCCTACTGTTATTTTATGCAGTCTATGTTTTTTATTTAGATCTAGTTATATTTGCTTTATAAATCTGGGTACTTCAGTGTTGGGTGCATATGTATTTAGAGTTTGATATATCCTCTTGATTGATTGATACCTTTATCATTATATAGTGACCTTCTTTGTCTTTTTTTCAGTTTTCGACTTATAATCTGTTGGGATGCCAGGTGGGCAGTCTTCAGGCCCTCCTGGTGGCAGAGGTGGGACAAGTGTGCCTGTCTTGGGATCCGTAGTGTTAGTGGGTAGCTTTGCTGGCCATAGTGTTAGTGGGTACACATGGGCCAATTCTTGGGCCTCCAGTTGTCTTGCTTAAATGCTGGTCACAGTGGCAGTTGTTGGCCAGGTTTTGGGCAGATTCTCAGCACCCTGGGCATCTGGTATGATGTGGTCAATGGCTGTAGTAGTGGTGGGACAATTCACTGGAACACAAGTGGTAGTGCTGGTGATAGTAGTGACTGCAATAGAATGGGTAGGCCAAGGCCCCATTTCATTGGTGGTATGTACAGGTCAGTGCAAGCTATAGTCTGGGCAAGTTGGGTCTGCCATTCCTCAGACCTTAGAAGGAACGTTAGAAGGAGTGTTCAGGCACCGACAGGGCTAGAATGGTCTGGACAACTTCTAGGCCCCTGGATGGTGAGAACATCATTACAAGGTGAACAGGACTAGGCCACAGTCTTGTCCTCGGGCTCCCAGTAGTGAATTCAGGGACTGGCTATCTTAGGCAAGGGCAGCCTGGTTCTCAGGCTGCTGGGTAAGTAATCAGGTGTGGGTACAGTGGGCCTGCCTCCAGGTAGGGTAAGGCACTCACAGTGGAAGCAGGTTAGCGAGGTAGCTGTGGGTCTTGTGGTTTCCTGGTGCCTTGGAATCACAGTAGCCTGCAAATTCTACTGTGGTAGAATTTGTTCTTGAAGTGTGTGAAAGTGCCTGGCCTCCCCTACCATTCTTTGTCCTTGGGGTAGCAGTGGCAGCATCTGCACTAGCCCCAGGGCAGGACATAGACTTTTGGCAACTGGGCTCAGAATGGAGCTGCCTACAGACTTGCCACTGGGGAGGATGGCGATCCTTTCAGCTGGAGCAGCACAGGCAGATAGCTGTGGGAATTGCAGTTCGCTCATGTCTTGGTTCCTCAGCAACCCTCAGCAGCAATGCTGGGATTTGTTCATGGAAGTTCCCAGTTTCTCCTCTATCTTTTTGACCCAGTCACAGCAGCGTTGGCTTCCTTTGGGGACTTGGATCTCAGAATAGTAGCAAATTGCACCTGCTCAGGGTTCGGATGCCTGTGGGACTCCATATGTGTTCCCTCTCTCAAACAATGCCTCTGTGCAATCTCTAGGCAGCTCCCTATGTTAGCCTTGAAGCCCACAGAAGTCGAGGAATTCTCCCATAGTTAGGATTGTAAAATGGTATGGCAGGAGTGTGGAGTTGTGGGTGTCTTTCTTTTGCCATTACCCCACATCCAGAAGCTTCTTCCAGCTCCCAGACAATCCCTGCCAATTGAGTTGCTTCTCTTCTCTCTCTTCCTTATTTATTCTTGACATTAACCTTTTCTACAAAGAGCACAAGTTAAAATAACCAGATCAAAAGTAAAATCTCTCTGTGATATGTATAGATTTTAGAAAAGAAACAAAACTAGGAGGTTAAAAGGAATAATATTATAATAGAGTTTCAAAATCTTAAAAGTTTATTTTGAATTTGATCATTTCTAAAGAGATTAAAATTACAAATAGTTCATCTCTGAGCTAGCTGAGATTTTTTTTATGGTGTTCCATAATTAATTCAAACATGTTATTCAAACTTTGACTTCCATATAAACATAAAGGTATAATTTAGGTTGATAGAAAGACTTTTCAATAAGACAATGTGCCAATAGAGACTTTTTTCTTATTTCATTCAATGTCAGGAAAATATAATAGAAAAATCTATCACTTTCGATGGAGAGCAGAGTATAATTAAATTTAGTCTTTCTTGAGATCTTTGTTTCCATTTGATTTTCAGTTAACTAAAGCTCATTGTTTAGTTCAAAAGCTTGTAAATTTGGTTTCCTGTCTGCACAAAGAGACACATTAAAGCACCACACCAGATTTTTAAATGCATTTTCAATTCTTTGTGATCTGTATTGTAGTTTTCCTTCATTTCGAGATGATTCTGATTTAAAAGAAAATGTGCATTTTGACCTCATATTTTCTTTTCAGAGAGAGAGCAAGAGCTTATATTTTCAGTTTTTATACTGTGGATTATGTCTATGATATGTACTAGGACAGAGTTTCTTTGAAAATGTCTATTTCTGACTTTCACATTGTTTATCACAACATCAATACAGTCAACAATTATTTAAGATCCTGAATAATTATCTAATGAACAAAGTTTATTACAAATACTGTTCTTATATGTGTGTATGTTTGTATATATGTATTTATATACTGTTGTTAAAGAAAACAAAACTTTAGACAAATTAAATTTAGCAGAGTTTATTTGAACAAAGAACAAGCCATGAATCCTGCAGCCCTCAGAACCAGAAGAGATTCAGACAGCTTCACATGGCAATGTGGGCAGGTAGTATTTGTAGATAGAAACTGGAAGTGACATAGAGAAACAGCTTGATTGGTTACAGCTAGGTATTTGTTTTATATAGACATGGTCTGATCAGTGACAGCCTGTAATTGGCTGAAGCTTGGCTGTTATCAGCTACTTGTTACAAGAATATACTCGTAAGTCAGTTTGCTGCTTGTTTATATACACTAACTTAGATTGCAGGTCACTATGTACAGAGACAGCTTTAGGACATAACTAATTTAACAATTCCCTTCTTTTGGTCAGTCTCTCAGTTTTGAGAGACTGACCAAATCCTTGGGCATGATGCTACTCTCAATCACTAAATGAGCTTGTTTGGTCCTCAGTATGGAATTCACAATTGATGACATAAAGAATGATTCTTTATATTCTCTTCATTTTTTGTGTCATTTAACCATTGTGAGGCCACTTGATGTACAACAGGTAGCTACATACAAGTATTTAAGACTCTTAATAGGATATGTCACACCAGGAAAACTATTATGATAGTCATCAGGGAGATAATACCAAGAGACTGAAATATACTCCATAACAGAAGCCCCCATGAGTAAAACAGAATTAAATATAACAACAATGAGCCAGAAGAGGATGCTACTTGTTTTAACCAAGTAGCTTCTCTGTTGATTCTGTTCAACTGAGTTTCTCCTATAGCAGATTTATTTATCCAAGTCTAGCACGAGGTGTTAACTACCATGCACATTCCCCCGATTCAGTCAACAGGTAGTCCAAAGCAATCCTGTTACCTAAAACAATTTTAGCAGGAGAATTTAAATAGGTTTGTTGGGCAAATATAGCCTTTGTAGTAGAGTCAGCTATAGTAGCTAATATTTGAGACAGATTTCTAATCATAACTTCACTTACATTATGCTAAGCCAGGGAAAAAGCATCCTACCAACAGAGTTATTTATTACCTGCTATCTTATTCCTCTTTATTCGATAGTGCAAGTTAAGAGGTGTAGACCAATGTTCAGTTTCCAATTGGTTATGGAGTGATAATGGTACTGTCAGAATATTTAGTCCACAGTAGCCCCTTATTTTTCACTTATTGAGACATGGAGTTGCCCACACATAGGGTTGGTTGCTAAATCCTACATGGACAAAAACATATATTAGAGAGGCAAAACAGATGGTAGGATGCTTTGTGCATTAGGAATCACAGAAGGGAAGCACTAGTGGTATTTGTCTAAGGCTCAATTATTGAATCGTTGCACGGTTGAAGGCTACTGACAATTAAGGGATTAGGGTGGTAAATTTGTTTACAAACCACTGAATTATCTTTCTTATTAAATTTCTGGAATAATTTAACTGTAAAACTCTCACCATAAGTTTTGCCTACTGTTAGTAACATGCCATATCTAACATTCAGTTAAGTTCTCTGCAAAAGCTATTCATCATGAAATCTTAATGATCATATTATCTTGCCATGTATATGTGAAAACACACAGGAGAAAAAGGAAAGGGGACAATGATTTCATGGTAATAGAGGAGATAATTCCTGTTCCATGATCTTGGGAAAGCTGCCCACATCTAGGATGTCATCTTCTTCTGAGGAGAAACACCCTTGGTTAATTATTCCTTGAGGTCCCTAATGAATGTACAGTTCCAAGATTCTGGAGTTAAGGTTCTCTTCAGTTAGGTTCTCGTCATTTAAGACAATGTGAAGCCAATCCTTGAGGCTCTGATGTGTAGGTGGTAAGAACTTGCTACAGTCCCTTTTAATTAAATTATAGGGCAGTCTTTCTCTGGTGCTAATTCCAAAAACCCAATCTCTGGGTTCTCGATCATGAAGGGTCTGATTGTCTTCAGTTGGTGGGGCATGTAAGCCTTATTTTATCTTGCAAAAATACACATTAGCATGTTGGATTAAGGTCTCAAAATGTTGAGGCATGTCAGAGTTCATAAAAGCATGAATCACATGAAGTTCATATTATTAGGGGGATAGACCTTCCGGTAACTATTTCATAAGTGGACAATTTATGTTTTCCAGTAGGAGTGAATCTGACTTCCATCAATTGGTAATACTTTGACCAAAGAAATCTAATTGATTCAGTTTGCTTCACCTAATGCCATCGTGTTTGTAATACTTTATTTGACTGTTTTACAACTTGTCCAGTGAAATGAAGACCTCTATCACTGGATATTTTTCCAGAAATGCCCTATAAGGGGATACTAATAAGCTTTTAGCTACTGTTATAATATTGGCCTTCCTGTAAGAGAAATCTTCCATACAAACAGAAAACATGCGTTGAAGGTGGCAACTGAATGAAATGTTTCTGTAAGTGTTCAAAGGATGTAACAAGTGCAGGAAATGTACCATCTGAAGTTTCTATTGTCTTATCAGAATTATGGGTTAACAAATCAAACATAGGCTATGAATCATTTTAGCAATTTTAGAACAGTCACCTCATCATTTTTTTCATAACATATTATTTTCTCTCTTTTATGATGAGTCATGTAATTTAGGCCTTTGAAGAACGGAACCTTTAAATACTCAGGAAGGATTAGGCAACCATTTAAGGCTCTCCATGAGTCCATACTCAACACTGAATGTACATACTTCTTCTTTTTTTTTTTTTTTTTCTTTTTGAGATGGAGTCTCACTTGGTCGCCGGGCTGGAGTGCAGTGACACAATCTCGGCACACTGCAACCTCCTCCCTCCGGGTTCAAGTGATTCTCCTGCCTCAGCCTCCTGAGTAGCTGGGACTACAGGCGCCTGCCACCACACCGTCTAATTTTTGAGTTTTTTAGTAGAGATGGGGTTTCACCATGTTGCCAGGATGGTCTCCATCTCTTGACCTTGTGATCCACCCACCTATGCCTCTCAAAGTGCTAGGATTACAGGTGTGAGCCACGCGCCTGGCCTGAATTTACATACTTTTAAATACCAGTTTTGTTTCTGTAACTCAAGTGCATAACACTGTTCATTAAATAGTTTAACATAGATCGTTTTGACTTGGATCAATCTTACAGAGTTCATTTCAATTGCATATCTTAACAAATTCAGCATAGTCTGAGTTAGCATGAAAACCAGCCGCAGCAGTTGCATGGTAATCAAATAATTCTTGTTCTGCTTGAAATTGGGTTAGCATGAAAACATTCAGTTGTTTTATTAGAGTTCTGGGAATTCTTACTCAGTTAAATGTTATGATAAGATTTCTACGAACATCATACAATTTCTCAAACACACATTAATAACACTCCATACCAAAATAACTCAAAAAAGTTTTAGCATTACTTATTATTTCACAGTGTTTTCCTTATAGTGTAATATATCAAATAAGCTCAATTAATTTAATACTCTTCTCTATCTAAGGAGAGAGAGCCTTTTGAGGTGTTGCAAGGACCCATCTGGAAAATCTCAAAGTTAATCTGAGGACAATAAAAAATATTTTAGAATTTGATTTTGGGAAGTTTGTCAAAAATATCAAGGGTTCATCAAAATAGCATTGCAGGTCACTGTGAAAAAATAGTAAATCATTTAACCACAGTGAAAAATCAAAGACTTCAAAGGAAATACAGAAAGTTACATGATAGTGGAAAAACCTTAGCTCTTTTATTAGGATTCAATTTTCTTAAGTGATACAGAAACTAATAATATAGATAGGGGCGGAGCAAGATGGCCCAATAGGAACAGCTGCAGTCTCCAACTCCCAGCGCGAGCAACACAGAAGACCGGTGATTTCTGCATTTTCAACTGAGGTACTGGGGTCATCTCACTAGGGAGTGCCAGACAATCGGTGCTGGGCAGCTGCTGCAGCCCGACCAGCGAGAGCTGAAGCAGGGAGAGGCATCGCCTCACCTGGGAAGTGCAAGGGGGAAGGGAATCCCTTTTCCTAGCCAGGGTAACTGAGACACACAACACCTGGAAAATTGGGTACTCCCACCCCAATATTGCTCTTTAAGCAAACGGGCACACCAGGAGAATATATACCACACCCGGCCGGGAGGGTCCCACGGCCACGGAGCCTCCCTCATTGCTAACACAGCAGTCTGCGATCTAACCGAAAGGGCAGCAGCGAGGCCGGGGGAGGGGCACCCGCCATTGCTGAGGCTTAAGTAGGTAAACAAAGCCGCTGGGAAGCTCGAACTGGGTGGAGCTCACAGCAGCTCAAGGAAACCTGCCTGTCTCTGTAGACTCCACCTCTGGGGACAGGGCACAGCTGAAGA
>NW_016807254.1:159082-160889 GCF_001698545.2 Rhinopithecus bieti
AAAAAAAATACTGAAACAACTACTCAGTAAATATTTGGCAATTTATGTAAAGAAAACTATAAAATATTCAAATTTAATATGTCAACTTCTAGATACTGTATCCTAAAGAAACAACACAAAATCTGACAAAAATTATAAATAATATTCACTATTGTTTTTAAAATATGATTAATGTTGAATATATTTTCTTCCTCTTACTGAATTATAATATTAAATGAATTAAAAGTATATATTATGGGTTTTATAAAAATTTATTGAGCACACACTATAAATAAGGCAATAATATAATACTAATGTAAATTATAAAACATAATAATATAATAAACAGGTGTTAACCCCCCCCCCAAAAAAAGAAACTAATAATATAAAACATAGAAAGTTATCTTGGTAAAATGCAAAATCTTTTTTTTATTTTTTCCAATTACCTAAAAAGTAAAGAAAACCTTTCACAATTTCCTATAAAAAGTAGCCTAATGCTCCAAAAAAAAAAACCTTCTTGTTTTAGTAGAGAAGTCAGATTCTAGTTTTACCCATTTAATTTTGATATTAATACTAAATTTTAGAAAAAAATTCTAGATAATCTTCTTATAATCTTAGTCAGCTTGACTGCATTTTAAATTCCTCTCACAAGATTCTTCTCCCACCAAACTTCTACAACTTTCTAATATCACTTCAATTATTTTCTCTGTATTCTTTTGTTTAAAACAATAGGCATTCTTCTTTGGGACTAAAAATACTTTCTTTTTCCTTGACTAAAACAAAATTTCTTCATACTTGATAGCTTTTCTTACCAAGAACACATTTTACCTTCCTTACATATTTGCATATAGAGTTGTTTTCCTCGTTATTTTTTAAAAATTAAGCAACATCTGTAAATTAGAATTCTTAACTCTAGTAACCTTCATTTCCAGTGAACACTGGGAAGCAAGCAATTGTAAACTGTCTGTCACAGAGCAACATGTAGATGGGCAAATTTATGAATCGTGGTATTTAGAAGCATGTGCTTTCTCATAGTACAATTTATCAATGTGGCAAAAAACATGTTTACTAACAGTCACAGACATCTTTATGTAGAGGGGACACTTTGGGAGGCCAAGACAGGTGGATCATTTGAGGTCAGGAGTTCAATACCAGCCTGGCCAACATGGTGAAACCCGGTCTCTACTAACGATACAAACATTACCCAGGCAGTAGTGGCACGCACCTGTAATCCCAACTACTCAGGAGGCTGAGGCTGGAGAATCGCTTGAGCCTGGGAGGCTGAAGTTACAGTAAGCTGAGATTGCGTCACTGCACTCCAATCTAAGTGGCAGAATAAGACTCTATCTCACAAAAAAAAAAAAAAAAAAACCAAACCAAAACAAAACAAAACAAAAACAAAAAAACAGAAAGAAAGAAACTGTAGAGGGAAAACATTTTATCACTGTCTTTTGGTTTCTTTGCTAGGCTTGAGAGTTAAATTATTTGTAAAGATTTTTTCTCAGCTACAATTTTCAATTTTTGGTGATAAGAATGTTAAAACCTTGTGCTATAGGGAGGAAACTTTCACATAGGAATTTTATCTTATAGCTATTTAACTTACTTATATTTAGCTATTGAGCTTGGATTGCTTATAAAGATAAGACAAAGCAGCTAGTCATCATCTTAAGTTATTTTCTTGCTGGAAAATGTGTAATACAAAGATAACATTAGCTGATTTCACCAGTAAACTGAGATAGGAAAGTTGTATGTCTGCAGTATATTTAATGCTGACAACTTTGAAGATATACCAGATTTAATCAACACAAAATATTTTTTTTTTTTTTTT
>NW_016807254.1:161118-188231 GCF_001698545.2 Rhinopithecus bieti
AAAGATAGAAAAAATTACACATATATATCATACATAGTGACATACATAAATATATAAACATAAATAGCTCTTATCGTTTTAATTTAGAAATGTTAGTTATGTACCAAAGTCAATACTATAAAACTCACTAATTTCTTTAAAAATATCTAGATCCAACCTGTTTTACTGGCAAATGGAACAAGATTTTCCGCACAGAGGGCTACATCTTTTGAATAATATTTGTAAAACAGACTTAAGATTTTCTTCATTTGCCTTCTGTAGGGAAGCTTTTCATGTGGTATTATTTTAGTCTTTATTCTTTTAGATTGCTCTGTGTACCAATTAAAGAATTCACTCTATTGCTTTTTTGGTGTTTTTGATTCTATTTTTTCTAAGGCACCTCGCCTCACAAACCAACACATTTAAGTTAAAACTTCCCCCCACTTGTTACCATAATTCTGTGTTTTCATTAGTAAGGTTAACCCATTTCTCCAAAAATATACTAATTCTGGGCTCATAATTTTTGCACATAAAGTTAGCCGCTATCCCAGAAAATGGAGTCCTAGACTCCTGGAGGCTCAGACTCCTTAGATTTAAAAATCCCATTTTCATTAAGGTATCTGAGACCTCTTGCTGGATTCAATCCAGTTAATTATGGAATCCAATTCAATCCTAGATTCCAGGTAAGTAAAAATTGCTCAAATAAATTTGAAGAGCAAAAAGCAAATCTGTGGAGCTCAAATCTGAGGGAGAACTCATCCATGACCCCAGTTGCTGCAAGATAACAAGGGGCATAATGGGCCTGACAGTACCTTTGCTTGATCTCTCATTGCTCCTGGGAGTCACTAGAGGTCTACTTTAGATCCCACTTTTGATACAAACTGTTAAAAGAAAAAACTAGATAAATTTAGCAGAGTTTATCTGAGAAAAGAACAAGTCACGCGTTGCTAAAAACGTCAGAACTAGAATGAGTTCAGAGAGCTACACACAGCAAAGTGAACAGGCAGTGTTTGGAGACAGAAAAAAGGAAGAAATATGCAGAAACAGCTTGATTGGTTACAGCTCATCATTGTCTTTATTTGAACATGGTATGATCAGTTGGCAACCTGTGATTGGCTAAAACATGGCTATTATCATTGGCTGAAATTCTGCTACTTATTGAAAGAGTATACTCTTAATTTAGATTGCAGTTCATTTACATACTAAATTAAGTTGCAGTTTGTTATGTGCGGGGGCAGCTATAAGCCAAATAAAATTTAACACTTTAAAACAACATGAAAATTGCAAAGATACCCCATTTCTTATTCAAGGATCTTGCTTTGGATTATGGATGCAGCCATGGAATTGAGCAAGAGATTATTATTTTTTTAAACCCTAGAAATTAAGTCACACAACTTATATATACAAAATGTACAACTTACAGAAAAATAGATGATGAGGTGGCTCCATATGTCTATGGATGGGTTTTAATTTAAAATATATGTATAATCTAGCTTGCTCCAGAAAACACTGTAAGAGGGTCTTGTTAATTACAACATTCTTATGGAAATAATCACTACTCCATAACTGAAAATCTAGTGTGGGGATTTTCCAGGATTGAGAAATAGAGATAAGTCAAGAAGACCCTGTGCAGGTCATAGAAAAATAGAATCTGAAAATAGAATAGGTTGGAAAATTGATTCTACAAGCAACTGATATAATACAACGTAACTTTAGTATCAGATCATTGGTACCAAATGAAAGTTACTTACATTCATCATTCAACAAATATCCATTGTGTATATGTTTATTATGTTTCAAGTACTGCTGTGGACACTGACAAAAAGAGCAGTGAATAAGACTAATATGGACTAAATATTTTTGTCTTCTAAAATTCATATGTGGAAGCCTTAATCCTCAATGTGATGGTATTTGGAGGTGTGTTCTTTAGGAAGTTATCAGGTAATGATGGTGAAATTAGAAATAATGAAATTAGTGCGCTCATAGGAAGAGAATAGAGAGGATCTCTCTTTCTACCATGTGAGGACACAGCAAGAGGCTGGCCACCTGCAAACCAGGAGGAGGGCTCTCACAAAGCAAGTAAGAGAGCACCTTTATCTTGGACTTCTCAGCATCCAGAACTGTGAGAAATTAACATTTATTGTTTATGCCACCCTGTCTATGGCCTTTTGTTATAGTAGCCCACATGGAATAAGACAAAGACAGACAAAATCCCTATTCTCATAAAACCTTCAAGAGGTATTTATAGTTTGTAGGTAAAAATCAGATAATGACAAATATTCTGAAGAAAATGAAATTGGGTATTGGCACAGAGACTGGTTATCATAGGTAACCTAACTGAGTATCACTAGGGGAAGGTATCTCTGATGCTTTGATCTGAGCAGAGAATGACACACATAGTCCAGAAGAAAAGGGTTCTATGCAGAGGATACAAGATGTACAAAGACACAGAAATGAGGGCAAACCTGGAGAAGTACAGAAACACAGAGAAATTCAATTTACAGCATTTGGATTGTGGAGTGTAATTGGAAGTGTAATCACAGCTAATATCACAGAATTGGATGCAAGAAAAGATGATATAGAGCCTGGGAGTTCATAGAAGAGTGGTATACTTTAAAGAATGCAGTGATAACTTACAGAGGGATGCTGTAAGACCTGTTGTATGTTTACAAGATCACTTAGACTCCCATGTGTGGAATAAATCATATGGGCATACAATAGATGTAGGAAGCAGTTTAAAGTAAAGGTGTGATGGGATTTGATTTCAGGCAGTCACATAAAGATACAGAAAATTGAAACTTGCTCTAGAAATTTTCTTTCTCTGTCTCCACATAACCATACACTCATTTCAAACTGCTTCTATGGGTCTATCCCCTTTTAACTTCAGTTTTGACAGGCAAACATCTTTGTTAGCATATGCCATGCAGTCCAACATGTGTATGGAATATATAAACATTCTTGTGTAGGTTTTAAATAAAAATGACTAGCATCCTGATGCATTTTCAGATTGGTATACTTTTTAAAAAAATAATTACTGTTAAGGAACCATTAAACATAAACAATTATGATTGTGGTTGTTAACTATTACATATATTAGTGAAAAAATATGATATTATACATGATTTCTATTCCCCATGAGGTTTAAAACTATTTTATTCAATGCCTAAGTCAAGGTATTCGTTTCCTTGACTTACCATATGATACCACCATGACTTTGTCCCTGTGCAATCATTTTGCCCCGTATCTGTGAACCGATCAATCTATTGCAGTGATTCTCAGTAGGGGTGGCCTGGAATAGGAAGAGCAGCAGCAGTTCTTGAGAAGCAGCATTAGGTCTCAGATTCACTTTTGGAAACAACTTGACAAGTGCCTGTTTCTGTCCCAAATTGATCTGTCAATTTAGATCACCGATGCCAAAAGCCAGAAAAGCAAAGTTATCAGGAAATCTCAAGTAAATTAGAACCATATCCTCCAGCCACAAATTCTCTTATCCCTCAGCAGACAAAGCTAATGTTCCAGGAGTGTAACTATTGAGTTGGTAAAGGAAATGTCACATTCTGAATTCCGTTGGGAAATATGGCAAGCTGAATCTACAAAACACACAACTTAGAGCTTACTTTTAAAGACACTGTTCATGAAAGTAACTTTGGCTGCCATTTATAAAGACAATAATCTCACTAACAGTTAATGAATGTTCTTTGGTACCTTTGCTTTCCTTTTTGGGTAACTATTTAAAGCTTTCATATAACTGACTCCAATAAGAATGGATATTGAAATATCAATTGTGTAGTGATAATATAACCCAATAAACAAAAACAGTTATTAAAATTTCTACTGCCTCCGTTTTTGAAAACATTTGGGTTCTGGCATACTTTTGTGACATTCTTATGTTTTCCTTCTCTTCATGCAAAATTACTATACTTATTTTAAATGATAATGTATTTTAAAGATACATATATTCTTTATGTCCAAAACTTGTGATAAAAGTATTTTATAAGAAGTTCAATGTAATACCCTCTGCCTTTGGGTGGAGTAGATTAGAATGTTAGTAGGGTTGATTCATAGGTAATTTGGCGGGATGCTCTTTGGTTAGAGAAAAACCTATACTGACTTGAAAAGAATGGATTAGTGGATATGTAAAGGAGATGGGTATTCTTTTCTTCTTTCTTATCTCTACACTAGCCATAAAGTAATGATGATTCTAGGGCTATACTCTTTGGATTTAGAAAGTCAGTTAGTATTTCTTCGATAGAAACGTTACAAGGTAGCATAAGATATTTTTCTTTTCTGAGAAGATCAAATCTCTAAAAAGGCATCTGGAATATCAACTCCTAAGCTGTCCAGCAGCTCCAAAGTTAAAGGACTAAACATGGTGTAAAAGATAATATCAGAAAGGATTCTATCTTGGTAGACAAAGAAAATGGCTGAGATCGCATTAGCAGGGTTTACTTTCCAACAGCTGCAAAGAGAGAACAAAGTCATGTAGGAGAAAAACAAACAAACAACAGACAACAACAACAACAACAACTCCTGTATGGATCAGCTTCTCTGGAAGACGGGTACTAACAGCAAAGGAAATGGTTGGAACTTGAAAAGCACTGGCAGAGACAACCAACTTAAGAAGACAATGTTGAGATTGGAAATAGCTGTAAGCTATGTAAGTTTTGTTTTGTTTATTTTATTTTTTATTTTATTTTATTTTTTTATTTTTGAGACAGAGTCTCGCTCTGTCGCCCAGGCTGGAGTGCAGTAGTGCAATCTCAGCTCACTGCAAGCTCAGCTTCCCGGGTTCATGCCATTCTCCTGCCTCAGTCTCCTGAGTAGCTGGGACTACAGGCGCCTGCCACCTTGCCTGGTTTATTTATTTTATTTTATTTATTTATTTTTGTATTTGTGTATTTTTAGTAGAGAAGGGGTTTCACTGTGTTAGCCAGGATGGTCTCGATCTCCTGACCTCGTGATCCGCCCATCTCGACCTCCCAAAGTGCTGGGATTACAGGCGTGAGTCATCATGCCCGGCCATAAGCTTTGATTTTAACAGGCAGAAGCCCTTGTTAGCATATGCCATGCAGTCCAATATGTATATATTCCAATATGTGTATATTGGACTGCGTGGTGTATGCTTACAAGGACTTTCGCCCATCAAAACCAAAGTTAAAAGGCAAAGACCCACAGAAGCAGTTTGAAGCTGTTTTTCCTTGATAGACAAATGGAAGCAAAGAGGTATACTGACATGTGCTGCTTTCAGTTTCTGCATATTTTGAGTTAGATGTCTATCCTCTATGTTTGATTAGCACTGTGCTAATATACTTATCACTTTCTATCATAGTTGTTGGTTTACCTCCCTCTCCAATCAGGTTAGAAACAGACTGATAGCAAGGTGAAGTCTATTATTTCTTTAGCCCCAATGCCTAGCAAAGATCTGAAATCTATTATCAACTATCTGTCAAATAAATGAGCCAGGTTTAACACTATTATCCTGAGAGAGACAAAGTAATCAACTAAACATCCAAAGCCAAAATAATATGTGTTACTCTTGAGTAAAACCTGAGGTAGTATGGAAGTACATGGAGTTAATATTAATTCCAGTTAAATGCAAAAAAAGTTTGGCACTTTAATTAACTACAGATAAATGAAGCCTTATAGGTAAGTGTAAGTGATGACTGTGTATGAAGTATTTTGAAATATTGAAACTTTTTCATAAGTGCTTCCAGATAACTTTACTGATTTCTAATTGGAAGCCGTTAACCTAGAACTCAAGAAATCATTGAGGATCAAGATCTAGAGTGTTTCTAACTCTGGACTAAACCTGAGCTTAGGAGTGAATGTCAGATGATGCCAATCGCAGGATGTAAAAGCTGTCAACAATGAAAAACAAGGCAAGGGCTTACATCTCATATCACAGTTTTTTTGTTTGTTTGTTTGTTTTAATAGTGAAATAATGTATTATGCACACTTTTGTTTACTGCATTTCTAGACATTACTGTCTGAAACAAAAATTTGCTGAACATTGCACCTGCAAGCCAGTGACTGCCCCAAGATGAATCCACTTATTTTAAATGGCTTTATTTATAGTTAAGGTAGTGACTAACACCACAACTTGATTAGGGAATATCTGCTGGAAAAAAAACTACTGTATGTATCTTAAGCGTATTTATCTGTGTGTAATAAGACCACGCTTCAAAAATCATGCTCTGAAATTGATAGGTCATGGTGATCAATTGGCTCGGAAGATAAATTGGAGAGCAAAAGTAGTTTCAGGAAACAGGTAAATGAAACAGTTGAGCCTGAATTTGCAGCCCTTATCTTGGAGAGAATAATAGAAGCATAATCTGTATAATTATTAAGAGGCAAAAATGAAAGACAATTGAGTGAGGGAATTATAATTTCTATTTTTAAAGCATAGAAATGGTATTCCAAAACTTTTACCTAAGAGGTTGTTTTGTTTACAGAATAATAATTAGAACTCTTTCTCACCTTCTTTTTGGATAATTGTAGAATAGAGAACTGAGAACTCTAGGAAGTATATGGTATAGTGAAGAAGAGAACAATTACCTTCTTTTTATTTGTGCCAAGCTAGATCTTTGATGCTCTTACTTCATTCACTTCCTCTTTAATGACTAGGCCTGCCTTTGAATCTTCTGTCCACTGATGAGTAGAAAATATAGAATCCTTTATTAAAATCATGTTGAGAAATGTAGATTGATCTGCTTAACTTTAGTTTGATTAAATATGAGGATGAAAAGAATTTCATGTGTCCCAAAACCTGATGCTAAGGATATTAAGAATTTTGGAAATTGCTAAACATATTGTAGCTTGGACAACATGATTGACAATATAAGAATCAAATTGAAAGATAAACTGTGTCAAAATTTGTGACTTTTACATTCATATTTTCTTGATGGAAAATAATTCCTTAGGCTAACGAATACTGACAAGATTATGGATTTGAAGGTATTACTTATGAGAACTCACAACATAGAATTACCTTTATTTTATTGTGGAGATTTTTTTTTTCAGAAGGGTGGTATCCGACTTTAACACAATGTAATTGTTTAATTATGTAATTCTTGCAAATACTGTTAAGTGCTAGCTACATTCAGAGAAAAAATAATGGAAAAGCTCTTAATATTGTACAATATTGGTGGATATGAAATGTGAGTTCTTCTAAAAATTATATG
The DNA here is from genome assembly GCF_001698545.2 of Rhinopithecus bieti. Taxonomy (NCBI): domain Eukaryota; kingdom Metazoa; phylum Chordata; class Mammalia; order Primates; family Cercopithecidae; genus Rhinopithecus; species Rhinopithecus bieti. Next base: position 168,279 of record NW_016807254.1, read on the forward strand.
TGCAGAATATCATCCATTTTTGTTAAGCCATATTTTTTCATTTGTGGACAGGATCTAAGAAAATCTATTAATGCAGGGTTCTTATGCATACTGATACTAACGTTATCATCAGAGAAGTGTAGAGTCATTTTGAATGCAATATTGGGATCAAAAGGTCCATACAAATGAAAATTGAGAATCATTTTGAAACTAAGACAAAGTTATTAGAGAAGCAAATAGCGAGTGTATAGGTCCTTTTTGAGTTTATTTTGTACTTACATGGCTTCTTATTAGTTACTTAAGTAAATCTAATTTGGGAGTAATCAGTCTATTATTTAAGAGCATTATATACACTGTTAGAATTTGGAATTTGGGGATTATGTTGAAACTAGATATCTACTCTTCAAAATGTCACTGTCCTCAGAGTTTGGAGGATTGTAATTATATCAAAACAAAAATTGCATGGTGCAAAGATAAAAAGGGAAAAAATTAAAACAAAAAACAAAAAACAAAACAAACAAGAAAAAGCTCTACTGCAGTAGAGAAAAGAGATAAGAAAGCAGTCTCAACCCAGCCCTGCTGAGTGTTTCTAAAGGAGATCTCCCAGGTTCTTGGTAAAGGCATTCCTGATTTGTACACCTGGCAAGAAGCTTTAAAAAAAAAAAAATGCATCTTAAAGGGACAAAGGATTTACACATTTCGTTGTCGTTGTTGTCGAGACACTCTCATTCTGTCACCCAGGCTAGGGTGCAATGGTGCCATCTCAGTTCACTGCAACCTCCGTCTCTTGGGTTCAAGTGATTCTCCTGCCTCAGTTGCCTGAGTAGCTGGGATTACAGGTGCACGCCACCACACCCTGCTAATTGTTTTGTATTTTAGTAAAGATGGGGTTTTGCCATGTTGCCCAGGCTGATCTTGAACTCCTGACCTCAAGTGATCTGCCCACCTCGGCCTCCCAAAGTGCTGGGATCACAGGCATAAGCCACTGCACCCAGCTTGGATTTACAGGTTTTCTAAAGTAAAGGGTCTAAGAGAGGAAAGAGACCTCTGTGATTAAGTCATCTGGATTCTATAAGGGTTGGGATGAGAAGGAGGTCAGAGACCTAGAGGCAGGAAGAAGCTTATCTAAAGTTTACTCAAGCTTAGGAAAACATTAAGGCTGTCTTGATCAATTATAAGCTTTGTAAAAAATCCAAAATGGACTTCATCATTGATCTGATCTTAGGTAGTTTACTATTTTTGAAAATATCAATGAAGACCATAATACTTCATTACCTTGAATAATATGATTCTTACTAAATATGTATTTTTATATCCCATATATATTATTTTAAAATATTTCCTGGTGATTTGGATGAATTGCAAATGTTCATTAATTCTTCATTTTCAGGAAAACAAGGATCAAAGTTCTTAGCATTGCTTTTTTTAAAAAAATTAGACATAATCTATTTCTGCCACCTTGAATCCTATATATTACCTACATAAGTTATTGCAGGATTGGGATAATTAAATTATTTGCTGTATTTATAGTACTCATAATTGGATATAGTATATGCTGTATAAGTGTTAGCAAATCTTTATTTCTTTTTTAATTCTTGTTCATGCTGTTTTTTTCCTTTCTCCTTCTTCATTAGAATGTTATTGTATTTTTATTGTTGGAATCATCATCATCATCATATTTTATGCCTGACAAACTTGTATTCATTCTTCAAAATGCATACTGTAGAACACATGGCAGAGGGAGGGGAACATCACACACGAGGACCTGTTGGGGGGTTGAGGGAAAAGGGAGGGAGAGCATTAGGACAAATACCGAATGCATGCAGGACTTAAAACCTGGATGACAGGTTGATAGGTGCAACAAACCACCATGGCACATTATACCTATGTAACAAGCCTGCACGTTCAGCAGATGTATCCCAGAACTTAAAGTAAAATTTAAAAAAAGAAAAAGAAAAAAGCTGAGTGTAAGGAAATAGTCTTTGGCATTTGATGCATGCAAAATCTCACTGTAAAGGTAATTAATCTATGTGAGCCTCTCTTCACATCTAAAATGAAGATAATAGTAACTATTTCATTAAGTTGCAAGGATTAAGTGAGCTAAAAAAAAAAAAAAAAAAAGGAATCCAACATAGGTTCTGTGTAAATGCTGGTTTCTTCTTTCCCTCTTTTTTTCTATAACTGTAAAGATTTTTTAGATTTTACATTACTATTTAGCCCTACTACTAAATACTCAAAATTCAATTTGTAATTCTCTTTTACATTCAGTAACATGGAAAAGTACCTGGCATATGGCAGTTATTTGGCAAATGTTTATTAAAAACGAAGAAAAAGAAACTGAGGTGAAGAGAACATTTTGTTTATTCTTCAATTTGTGCTTTGACCATATATTTTAGGAGTGTGCTGCCAGAGGCTGAACATGAATATGGCATATGCCAATATGAAACATAAAATATAGTCTTCAACTGTGAATACCTCATACCTTTCACATACTATATCTTCAATAAAGGTTTCTGAAAGGGATGGGGTAAAGGAAAAAGAGGGATGAAGGTACTGTGGGAAGAAGAGTGTGTGAGAGAGAGGGTGGGAGAACAAGAGAGGAGAAATAAAAGGAAAAGAACAAAAAAGTCCAAAGAGGATTGAAAGAAATAAGAGTGACAAACAGGAAAGTGAAAGGAATGCAGGAAAACAAGACAAAAAATCAGTAGGTTTCCACTGAAACACCATCTATCCTATTATACTCTACATTCTGCAAAGACTTCTACACCCAAAACCTAATGCCTGCTACCACCTTCTCAGCCCAGCCCAGTTGTCATTATCTGCATGCGTACAGATATTTCTGACAAACTTTGGTTCAAAAATGTCTGAAAATATTTTAAAGTGTTTTATAATCCAAACACAATTTTATGAATCTCTTAACCACACTGTGCTTTTCCACTTCCTTTTACATTCTCTGTCCTTATTATTTCAAAAAGGATAACAGGTATTGAAAATATAAGTAGTTCGTAAAAATTGTTGCCATTTTGTTGATGCCAGTGTGTTGAGTCTACTGGAATTTACATTAATTCAGACCTCGTCTCTCAATACTGCCACATTGGGGATTAAGTTTCATCATGAGTTTCACAGGGGTCAAATATTCATTCCATAACACACTGGCTTCCTGTTTATGTTTGAGATGAAATATACCTTCTGTACTACCCCACAGACCTGCTGACATTTTCTAAACGGAAGAAAGCCATAATTGGTTAATTTTTTTTTTTTTTTGATAGAAGTGTGCTGAATATAACACATGTAAGAAAATAAACTAACTTTAAAAATATTGATACACAAATGTCAGAAACTGAAATAACTAAAAACATGAAGTTCACAAAGTACCATTGTAGGGAGTTTCAAATTAATTTTAGGTCAAAGTAAGTAATTCTCTGATTCATATGGAAATCTGAATTAAAATTCTGGAAATACCATCTCAAGCAAGAAAATGTACTTAGTATGCCATATTTATTATAGATTAAGTAAAGTACACGTTTATCAATCTGCATTAAAGTCTTCTAGTAGTTGAAGGGTTTAAGAACCAGTTTTATAGGAAATTTCAAACATTAGAAATATTATTTAAGTTATATACACTAATAGCTATATTATTTAAAAATCTGTTAGCATTATGAATATGTAATTTCTGGTTACAATAAAAATATTGCTTTTATAGGATTAAAATACATGTAGATGCTAAACTAATGTTGAAAATTATGTATGTTTTACAACTGATTATAAGATAAATTATTTGTTACTCTTCAAACTCCATATTCAAATATTGCACTTTAGGAAAGCAGTTTTTCAAGGGGGAATTTTAAATGTGACAAAATCACTGAAAAAATAAATATTTAAAACTAGTTATAATTTTCTAGAATCAAACTTAGAAAAGGTATAATTTTCAATGCCTATATGAATATGAATCTTGGCTAAATTTAAAATTGTTTAATCACACTTCATTTCTACTATCTCAAGATTTCATAATGTTACATTTCTGTTTAATTAAAAATGTTTCATGAGTTATAAAACTGCTGAGTTTTCTAACTTTCTGCTCTGAGCATTAATATTTTTGCTCCAGTAAATATCTAGAATCCAAATTTTACATTTTATTTTATATACATACAGAATAGAGTTACTGTACTGGTAATATGTACAAGGCTCAACATTTTTGTCTGTGCCATTATGCAATTTTTTTCAATTATTTTATATTGTATGTGATTCTTAACACATAACTTACTTTACAAATGTAACAACTATTTTTAAAAAGTCTATGCTCTGAATTATCATCGTTTTATTTGAAAAAAATGTGTGTATCCATATGCTTTGGAGTTTTTAATAATGTTTTTACTTAAAAGTTTTCACATCTGGCATTTATTTACTTTGTTGACACTTTACATGTGTTGACATATCTTGTAATTCCAAAGTAAATGGTAGAAACATTTACGCACCTTTCCTGTAGGGACCCACCATCATCCTGGGTCTTAAATGTTTATATAAATAAAATCATAAGGAAAATGATCAGCCTGAAGTTAAAGTAACTCAGAATATCGAAAATAAGATACTTTGAACAGAAAGTAGCATAAATTATAGCCAAAAGAGCATCCACAGGAAACTCCTATCTATTTGAAAGTTGTATGCTGTTTCCAATGGTTTTGATGTTACTCTAGTCATTGAAATATATGTGCTTAATTTTATAATATACTTATCCATGTTTTTCCTCCTCTTACATGATCTACGATCTTAGAACATTTTAATATCATTTATCTCTATAAGCTTCTTTGTAGCAGTTATTTTTATCTTAATTCTACTTTACTTTTATTCTTTCTCTTGAACTCCAAAATATGCAATGAGAATTATTTTATATCATCAATATTTGTTTAAATTCACTCATGTACTATAACCTTTTGGTGTTCTTTAAATTTTTTTTCTTATATCTCAATAATTTCATCAGGAAAAATTTTTCTTCTAATTAAATATCCCATCTTCAAAGTTTTTAGAGTGAGATGTCTGCTTGTGGAAACATTTCTCAATTTTGGTTGTCTGAACACTTTTTATCTGACTCTGTTTCTTGTAACATATTTTTGTGAAGAAGTTTGCTACCATCTGTTGGCTCTTTGAAGTAAATTTATCTTTGTCCCTCTGCTTCTAATTTTTTTTATCATTGTTACTCTAGAAGTTAGCTATAAGGCATTAATTTATTTATATATTTCTTTTCTTTTTTTTTTTTTGAGATGGATTTTTGCTCTTGTTGCCCAGTCTGGAGTACAAGGGCACAATCTCCGCTCACTGCAACCTCCGCTTCCCGGGTTCAAGTGATTCTCGTGCCTCAGCCTCCCGAGTAGCTGGGATTACAGGCATGCACCACCACGCGCAGCTAATTTTGTATTTGTAGTGCAGACGGGGTTTCACCATGTTGGTCAGTTTGGTCTCGAACTCCCGACCTCAGGTGATCCACCCGCTTCAGCCTCCCAAAGTGCTGGGATTACAGGCATGAGCCACCACGCCCGGCTATATATATTTCTTGAAATATCCTTGAAAGAAGGAAACTACATACAGACAAGCTCCACATTCAATCTGGCATTTTGTCTGGTGCACATCGATACAGAGAAAAAAATTAGTTTGGAGCTACCAAAACACCTAGAATTTGATCAGGGAGACAGAAGATACATAATTCTGCAAAAGAAGGATTCCAAAGTTCTTTCTGGAAATGTTTGAGAGCACTCACCTAATAACTGAGCTTCATATGTTCATGCTGAGCACTTTGCTTGTTACCTTGTAGACAGTAGCTCCTGTTCAGCTCACATCTGACTGGTAAATATAAGAGGTCATAGAGTACTGGAGCCATTAGAGTTCTAGCCTACCGTTGGAAATTTATGTAAGAACCCAGAAAGTTTTATAGGGATAAGGACACCACCTTTGAATCAGAATATAACCCTTGAATTAAGAAGACAACAAAAATAAAGTCATCCTAACTAATCATAAATAAAGCTTAATAAAATACAGAAGATCTGTTAGGGTTTTATTGTCAGAACAAATCAGTACCATATAAAGAAATAAATTATCTCTCCTTTTAAGGTAACATTGAACATTGACAATATGCAGAATTTCAAAAAATGGACCAGCTATGTAAAAAAAAAAAAAAAAAAAAAAAAGAAAAAGGAAAATGTGACATATACTTAGCAGCAAAAGCAATTAGTAAAAGTGGATTACCAGATGAGATCGATTTTGAGTTAGCAAAATGGATGTAATACAGTTGTTAAAATATATTTAAGGAAAGTAAATAAAAATTTGGACATATGAAGGAATAATTTTGAAATTGCAAAAGAATGAAAACTATAAAAAGAAAATGGAAATACTAAAAAAGTACAATAAATGAAAGAAAATTCATTGAATGGGTTAAATGGCTTATTAGACAGTAGAGAAAAAAGAAAAAGTGAAGTTGATGACAGATCAATAGAAACCTAAAGTGAAGATTCCAAAATAATAAAATAATTAAATGAAGATTTAGTAATATACAGGAAAATATCAAGTAATATAGCAATGAGTGTGGTTCTAGAAGACAGAAAAATAGAGAAAAATATTGAAAATAATAATGGCTTAAAACTTGTCAAACTGGTGACAAATATCAACCTATACATCTAGAAATTCGGTGAAACACACAAAGATAAAAATATTTTAAAGAAAATATTAGCAAATTGAATCCAATAATAACTATAAAGCATAATCCATTACCATGTGGAATGTATCTATTGAATGCAGGATTGGTTTAACTTTTGAAGAGCAATTAATCCAAAATGCGGCTCTAATAAAAGAGAAATATTATGAGTACATCATTAAACAATCTTTAATACCTAGTCATGTTAATAGCTCAGAGTAAAATGAGAATAAATGAAAATGTTCTCTATCTGATGAAGGATTTTTTTGAAAAACCTAGAGCTAACATCATATGTAATAGCAAAATATTGATGCAGTCTTACTAAGATTTCAAATAAGGCAAGGATGTGAGTTCTCATTGCTTTATTTAACATTTTATTAGAGGTCTTCCCAGTGCTATCCAGCAAAATCATGACTGAAAAGGAAGTAAACCTCTCTTTACACATACATGAAATGACTGGATTTGTGAAGAATCATGAGAAATATATTTAATAAATGTAATAAACATTTAATTTTTTTTCAAAGTGACTGGATACATGGTCAATATATAAAGGAACAATTGTATGTAACAGCAATAAACAAGTGGAAAATTTAATTGAAACACAATACCATTTGCCATGGTATAAAAACAATAAAATCCTAGCAATGAATTCAGTGGACAACATGCAATGTATCTGCACTAAACATTAAAACCATTTCTGGGAGAAAGTAAAGAAGGTCTAGGGCAAGATAAATCACTTTCACGGATTGGAGGATTCAATACTGTTAGAATGTTTGTTATCAAATTATTCTATAGATTCAAAGAAACCGCAATAAAAAAATCCCAACAACCAATTTGTTGCAAGTAGACTAACCAAATATTCTGGAAATTCAAAGGACCTAGAATAGTCAAAACAACACTAAAAGCAACCATAAATTTGGAGGACATACATTGCCTGATTTCTTATAATAAGAATTATATTTATATATTTAATATATAAAACTACATAAAATATAAATTTTAAAGTTAATATAAAAATGCAATAAAATAGTATATGTTATATAAATATAATAATATAAAAATGTATTAGATATATAAATACAAATTTTAAAATATAAATATAAAATAATAGTATAAAACTTATAATATAGCTTTATTAATCAAGACAGGGTGTTATTGACACAATGATGAACAAGTAAAACAACGGATCATAGTAGGAAGTCTACACTTAGTCTACAAAGATGCACAATCTAATTGGCTTTCAACAAAGTTGCTGTGATCATTTAATGGTAAAATCTCACATCATATAAAAAATATTTTAGCATGGGTCATGCATACATGCAGAGTGCTTAAAATAATAGTTTCTAGAAGAAAAAATAAGGGAAATAACTTTGCACCCTTGAAAACATAAGCCATAGCCTAGAAGAAAAGTATTTGCTAAAAATCTGTATTAGTCTGCTAGAGCTTTTGTAATAAAATATCACAGAGTGGGTATTTCAAACAACAGAAATTTATTTTCTTGTAGTTCTGGAGGTTAGAAGTCAAACATCAAAGTGCCACCAGGATCGGTTTCTGATTAAGCCTCTCTTCCTGGCTTGTAGATGGCTGCCTTCTCACCACATCCTCATATGGTCTTTTCTCTGTGCCTGTTCAGAAAGAGAAAGAAAAGTCTGGTGTCTCTTCTTTTTATGAGGAAACCAGTTCTATTAGATTAAGACTTTCATGACCTCATTTAACCTTTATTACCTCTTTATGAATATTTCTAAATACAGTCACATTGGGGATTTTAGGTTTCAGCATATGGATATTGGGGGACACAGTTCAGCCCGTAACACCATCTCTCTGACAAATTGTATGCAAAATGCATAGAAAAATCAAACCTGGTGAAAAAATGAGCAAAATCTACACAAACGCCCAGTAAGAACATCAAAGGGTGCTATTTGATAGGGCACCAGGGAAATAAATAATTGAAACCACAATGAGCTGTGACTATGGCCTTTTATCTACTAGAAGGCTTGAAATTAAAACAACTGATAACAACTCAATTTGTAGAGGAAGTGCAGCAACATAAACTCTTTTAATATACTGGTAGTGTATAAAAATTTCAACCATTTTGGAACAGTATCTGGTAGTTTCCTACAAAGCACCATGATGCAGCTAGGTATTTACTAAAGAGTGAAAATACGTGTTTATAAAACTACTTGTACAAGGATATTTAGAAAGCTTTATAGATAAGAGTCAAAGACTAGAAACTACCAAATGTTCATTAATAGAATAATGGATTTAAAAATTATAGCATATTCACAAAATGGAATGCAATAATACATTCAGTAATAAAATCAACAACATGGATATATCTCAATACTATTATGGTGAGCATAAGGAGCCAGTCGGGTGTGGTGGCTCATGCCTGTAATTGCAGCACTTTGGGAGGCCAAGGCAGGGATATCATCTGAGGTCAGGAGTTTGAGGCCAGTCTGGACAACATGGCAAAACCCCATCTCTACTAAAAATACAAAAATTAGCCTATTGGGATGGCATGCGCCTGTAATCCCAGCTGCTCTGGAGGCTGAGGGAGGAGAATCGCTTGAACCCAAGAGGAGGAGGTTTCAGTGAGCCGAGATCCCACCATGGCACTCTAGCCTGGGTGACAGATCAAGACTCTGTCTCAAAAAAATAAAAAATAAAAAAAAATGCATACTATTTGTGCCATTGTGATGAAGTTACAGAGCAAGCTAGATTTATTTATGATAATAGAAATATAAACGTAGAGGGCTTGGGTAGAGAAGAGCTTGACAGGAAGGGGTCATAAGGAAATTCTCTGGTGTTGGAAATGTTCTATATTCTGATTTGGTTATTACTTGCACTGTGCATTCATGTGTCAAAGCTCATCTTAATACAACTTAAGAGTTTTGCATTTCATTATATGTAAATATTAGCATTAATTCAAAAACATAAAATATTCAGTGGTAAGTTTTAGCAGGTGGTTTATATATTTGAGTTTTAGCTCTTTGATATGGCATTAGTGATATACATTTTCCAAAAATAACAATGTTACATTTATTTAGAGATTAACATTTACGTTATGTATTTCACTAAGCATTTTAAATTCATTGTATTAATTATGACAATATATATGCTTGTTCTATAGTATATGATTTCATAGACCAGAATGCCAACTTCAATTAGGAAGACATTTTAAAAATATTTCATTAATTTACAATTATCTCCAATATCTACAACAGAGCTAAGGCATAAAATAAACACACATCAAATATTAATATGTGCTTATTATTATATTATGAATGATGAAATAAAACATAACTTGGAATATTTTTAAAACTTAAAAAAATGCAATGGACTGAGCACTGAAATCAGAATATGCAGCTTATTTAGAACAAAATTCTACCTTTTTCCCTTAAACTGTCCCTTAACGTCATCATCTCTCCTGCTAATCCCGCACTCCCCTGGATCCTTTCTTTATGTCTCTGCCTCCACTCACTGCTGCCTCTGCCATAAGCCTTCATACTCCAGCTGCTACACACTGCTGCTTCTATCCCTGAGGATTCCACAAGCATTATTCTTCTGTCACTGATATGGTTCCTATTGGCATATCAAAAGTAATAGCTATATGAAGAAAAATCTAGGGATGCAGCAGCAGCAGCAGTAGCAGCAACAGTCTATCAAGATGTTTTAATCTGGAATAAATTTCAGAGTAGATGAATTCAGCATGATCATTAAGATAACCATTATGAGTAACACTATCAAATCCTTTAATAGTGTTTTATTTCACATACATGGTATTTGTTCTTTGAAAGTCCCAGTGATGTTAAAATGAACAAATTCTGGCACAGATTTGAGCATTTGCTCCACACAGCTATCTCAGTCTAGTGTGAGCCATATGTGATGCCCAAGCTTGCAAAAATGCAACATTCTTAGTGACATACTCTTTAGTAGACCCTTGGTGCCTTGGGAACAGGAATTTTCAACTGGCAAATGAAGATGTACTGGCATTTTGAGCATTACAGGAAAAAAAAAGAGATGGAATTAAAGTTAACAGAGACATGCTCTCAAATCACAACTGTCACAAAAGCATCATTCTATAGTGAACTGTCATTCTTAATTAAAGTGTAAATTTTACCCACAAGGGTGTCACAATTTATAAAACTAAAAGTTTATGAACAACTACTCAAACTGACTTAAAAATACTCCAGTAAAATGAGAAGATCTGATGGAATAGGAAGCAATTTCTATGCATGCGAACAATGAAAATGTGAGAAAATATATCATAAAATTTATCAAAATAATTTTATTATAAATTCACCTAAAAGAAGCAATGTTTTATAACTGTAGAGAAGGTTACTAAAAAAATGGAAAGGTAGTATCAGAAAGTAAAACAGATTAGTCGACAAAAAATTAGATTGTGGAAAAAATATTTATTTTGGGTTTTGCAATAGTGCTAATGTCCCAGGGGAAAAACAAATGGCTGAATAGCCTTCAGACTCTACTGATAAAATGAAACAATTTCTGTTTTAGGATTTTGTAATGGGTTATGTATATGTACGTCCACTTAGACTGTGTTTTCAAATTAAATACTCCTGGTTGTTTTTGTATGTTTCATAGTGACAACATTTTGAAACTGCATATTAAAAATATATTACTAAACCTTATTCCATTAGCCAGTGCTCTGAATATGCATCATTTAAAATGAAGTATTCTAAAAATTTTGATCTTACTTAAATGAAACATGGGGAGCCATGAGGTTTACAATTCCCATTTCCTGAGTTGTTTATTGTAACAATATTTTCATTGATATATTTTTTTAATTTCGGTTCAAGTATAAATTAATGTAAATCTCTCTTAAGCAATACACTATGCTTACTATTTACCAGATGTTATAATTACCCCTACAGAGATATTCTTACTGAAGTTAGACTATACATTTGAAGTGAGAGAGGCAGGTGTCTCCCCTGTATAAGAGTAATGCTACTAAGAACGTATCTTTTACTTTTTTGAGTTAAAAAGATGATGATGTTTCCAGTTAAAAATATGCTATCGTCTATCTATGTGTCTACATATCTATCTGTCTGTCTATCTTAGTTTGAACTGCTATAACAATGTTTCATAGAGTAGGGTAGCTTATAAAAACAGAAATTTATTTCCTCGTAGTTTTGGAGCCTGGAAGTCTGGGATAAGGGTGCCAACATAATCAGGTTTTGGTGAGTGCTCTCTGCGGACCACCATTTTCTTGTACCTTCACGTGGCAGAAAGAGGGCAAAAGAATTCTGAGTTCCTTTTATAAGGGTGCTAATTTCAATTATGAGGGCTCCACCCTGCGACCTAATTTCATCCCAAAGATCCCATCTAATATGTCAGACTGAAGGTGAGAATTTGTGTGTGTGTATGTGTGTTTATGTGTATAAATGTATATGTGTATATGTACACACATGTACATACATACAGATAAATAAGAAGCTCTTTAGAGAAAATGTCTCATCTTAGAGAATACTTATATTATCCTAAACAGAATATTGATAGATATATGAATAAATGTTATTGGAAATTGGAAGAAAGGCAGTCTTGTCATAAAGTGGCAAAGAACTTATCTGAATTGTGTTCTAGTCTTTTGTGGAAGGTAAAATATGTGAGTGATGTCCTCAGATATTTAGCAGAATAGATGTATAAGCACAATATTGAAAGTGAGGCTGGATTTTTCCTTATTGCTTATAGTAAAATGTGAGAGAAGATATACAAATTGAAGAAATGTTTAAGCAAGATGAAACCAGGATGTGAAGATTTGGAAAATTATCAGACTAACTATAATGCAAAAAATGGAAAGTGTGTTCTAGAGAGACCAAGTGCGTGGCTGGAAATTTGCTCCTTAAAGAGATTACCTATGGATTTAATCAGCTATCTCAGCTGAGGACAGAAACAGAGATGGAATTGCATCAGCAGAAGCACTGACAGCTGAAATAAACGAAACAGAACTGGATGTAATAAAGGAAGGCTGTCAGACTTCTGGGACTCTGCAGAACAAGACAATAGAATTAACTGGCTTCAAACATGCATTATCCTTCAAGAAATAGGAAGAATAGCCCTGAAAGTGATTCAGAGAGCACCAACGTTGCTACTCCCATCACATACCCAACAAGGCAAAGATGTTTTCTCTTTGATCTCAGAGGGAGAGGGCCTCCTCCTAGGTTTCAGCAGGCCAGAATGCCATCGCCTGGTACCTCAGAGGCAGGGCTGCCCAGGCCACAGGGACGGGGCTTCTGTGAAAAGTAGGAGAGGTGAAGCTATTACCCCAGTGGACCCAAGGGGCAGAGCATCAGACCAAAGAGGATTATTCGTGAGCCTTAAGATCTAATGGAATTTGCCCTTGTTAGATTTTGGACTTTTTTGGGACGTCTAACTCCTTTATTCTTTCACATTTCTCCATTTTTGGAATCAGAATGCCTACCCTGTGCCTATCCTAGCATTGCATTTTGAAAGCATATAACTTTTCTGGTTTCATAGGTTCATAACTGAGGAGGAATTTTGCCTCAGGATGAACTATACATTGAATCTCACCGTTATCTGATTTTGATGATGTTTCAATGAGATTTGAGACTTGGAAATGATGGTGAAATGAGTTAAGACTTTGGGGGATGTTGGGATGAGGGTGAAAGCATTTTGCTTGCAAGAAAGACATAAGCTTTGGGTGAGGGCAGAGGAGAGAATGTTATGAATTGAATTTTATCCACCCCAAATTTGTATATTAAAGCCTTAACTCCCAATAAGGCTGTATTTGGAGTCAGAAACTTTAAAGAGGTAATTTAAGTTAAATGTGATCATTAGGGTGAGGCCTAATTCAATAGGGCTGCTGTCCTTTTAAGTTGGTAAAGAGACAAGAGCTCTCTCTTACAGAGAATGATCATGTGAGGACACAGCAAGAAGGTGCTTTCTACAAATCAAGGAGAGAGAGGCCTCACCAGAAACCAACCCTGCTGGCACCTTAATCTTGGACTTCTAAACTCCAGAGCTGTGAGAAACTAAATTTCTGTTATTTAAGCTACACAATCTGTGATGTTTTGTTACAGCAGCCTCAGGCAGACTAACACACATACATAAACACACAGACTAATGCATGTGTGTGTTTATATATTTCTATACACATGTCTATATAGAAACATTTACATATATATGGAGAGACAGAGGAAGAGATGGGAAACAGGTAGACTGGGGAAAAGATTTGCATCTAGGTAGAGTAAATGCATGATTCAAAAATAAACGCAGATTTTTTTTCTACTATATTAATTGTTTACTCTCATATATTTTGTGAGTCACCTTATGATTCAGTTAATCTGATAATCTTCTGGACCTCAAAAAATTAATTTTACTACACCATTTGAAATTTCTGTAAGCCGAGAGATACATATATGATATGCATTATAATTCTCTAATATATTATCAACTCTGAGAATATTAAGTATGATCTATAGGAAGATAGATACCTGTATCTGTGTGTGATAGAATTGATGCTGTCTTTTCAGGGGATAGAACCAATAAATCTTTATATTTTAGCCTTTTCCTTTTCAAATATGTATTATCATATTTTACAATAATGATTTTGCAAAGAACTGACAGCTTGTAAACATAGACTTTAATCAAAAAAGAGTTTATTTGGTATTTTATAGAGTGATTCAATGTTTCCTTTAAAAAATACCTTGTTTTCTTTACTGATAGCTTAATAAAATCACTATAATCCAATAAGGAAAGACTAGCCTACAGAAGACAAAACAGATCATGAAGAACAATTATAAAAACTTAAAACATGGTTTTAATTATTATCAAATATTAAATAACTACTTAAGCAATTGGTTTTTGAGGAACCAAGAACTTGCAGAGAAGAATTATACCAAGCAGTGCCCAAATTTCTGTGCCACGTTTCCCTTGCTTGTTTGTGTAAAGGGTCTAGGTACTAAGAAGTCAATCAGACCCTTGGACAGTACCTTGGGATAAGAAAAGTGAAAATAATGACTGATGTTTACCAACATAGCCAAAACTTGAGTCATCAAGATCCCAGAAAGCAAGAGGAATGCTAAGAGGGGAGCCTAACACTTGGCACTTTTCTAAACATTTACTGATATTTTAATTTTAGCCAAAATGCTAAGAAGCTGAATGGAGGTTTGCCAATTTCATGGGTAGCAGAGACAAACATTTAGTTCAAGACCTGCCAAAGAAGATGGGCTTCAGTAAACACTTCAGGCTTTCAACTGGCATTAGAGCAAACCCACATAAGCCCATTTGCAAAGGCAAAAATCTAGCTTTGAATCAATCTTATTACAGGCTGATAAAAATTGATTTGCTTCAACTGGGTGTGGTGGCTCATGCCTGTAATCCCAACACTTTGGGAGACCAAGGCAGATGGATCACCTAAGGTCAGGAGTTCGAGATCATCATGGCCAACATGGTGAAACCCAATCTCTATTAAAAATACAAAAAACAACAACAACAACAACAACAACAACAACAACAACAACAACAATTAGCTGGGCATGGTGGCAGGTTCCTGTAATCCCAGCTACTAGGGAGGCTAAGGTAGGAGAATTGCTTAACCCCAGGAGGTGGAGGTAGCAGTGAGCCAAGATCGTGCCATTTCACTCCAGCCTGGGTGACAAGAGCGAAACTCTGTCTCAAAAACCGAGCAAACAAACAAACAAACAAAATGATTTGCTCCTACTCTCCTACCTCCTAAAAACAAAAGAGAATCCCTTATGGCTGAAAATACCTATATTTAAAATCTCAGATTACCTTTCATACACAGTATTCAACATTTTCTCAAAACCTACCAGATTTAAAAGGACGCAAGGCTATGTCACTGAAACCCAGTGATTAAAAAAAAACAAAAAACAAAAAACAAAAACACACACATACACAAGAACAAGGGTTATTGGACTTTCTAGAAGTATATTTTTAAATAACTATGATTAATGTATGCAACAAGGTATATGATAATGTCAGCAGACTTCTTGCATTGATAGTATGAATCACATGGTAATTCTAGAGTAATTAATAACATTAATAACATAGAGTAAGAGTTAGTGAACAGGAAGATGAGTCATCAGAAAATGGAGTAGATAACAGAAAAAAAGCCTTGAAAATACATTACAAAGCATACAAGATGTATTAGACATTTTCAAAAGGTTTAGCATCTCTTCTAAATACCCCAAATAAAAGGAGACAGAAAAATAAGAGAAAATGAGGTTAGGTAAGATGATACGATGTGAGGTAAGAGAAGAATGAAGCAAAAGCATTAAGTGAAAACAGTGGCTAGAAATTTTCCCAAAATAATGAGACAAGAAAGCTGAAAGTTAAAAGGAACTATGTACCTAAAGCAGAATATATACAAATGAAACCTCAATTTGCTGAAAGTCAAATATATAGGGAATATTTTTATTTAAACAAAAGGCACATTATCTTTGAAAGAGCAACAATGTCATCGATAGCTGACTTTATAACATAAGCAATGGAAACTAGAAGATAATATAACGCTGTTACTAGAGAGCTAAAAAGATAAAACTGCCAGACTAGAATGCTGCACCTAAAAGAAACATCCTCCAAATAAAAAGAAAATAAAGAATTTATGTCAAAACCAAAATTGAGATAATTTGTTTCAGCTGTTTCAAGTAAAGTGAGTTTTTTTCCTGCAAAGGAAAATAATTACAACGGAAAACACAGAAATACCAGGAAGAATAAAAACCAATGATAATGGTAGATAAATATAAAATTAAAATGCATGACAATATAACACTGAAGCTAGGAACTTAGGAAAAAATAAAAATAGATAGTGGGACAAGTGGGGAGAGGAGTTCTATGGTCCTTTTGTTGTTTAAAGTGAAAAATGTACTAATTTATATAAATATATTAAACCAAGGAAGCATGCTATAATTTTTAGGCTAAAAGTAAAAGTAAAATATTGTAAAAATATGCTAATAAAGGGGAAAATAAAAAAAAGGATTTCATGGGTTCTAAGAAAGATAATCAAAGGAACAAAAAATAGAAATAATGAAAAAATAAAGTGTTAAATTTAAAGTCAAATATATCTGATTTTTATTAAATCTGAATAGATTAAGCACTCCATATAAAAGTTGAAGTTTAAAATAATTAATAGAAAAAAACCTGATTGATGCTGCTTACGGGAGATACAATTGAAAATAAATATATACAAAAGTGAAAAGGGAAACAATAATAGAAGATAAGCTCCACAACCCCAAGAAAGATTTGATAGAGTAATAATATCAGATGATGACACATTTCATAGTGCTACAATAACTTATCCAAGGGAAAGATTAGAATGCTAAGTTTGAATGTACCTAAAGAAAATATATATAGTTATTTTCTATTTATATATATTTCTGGTTATATATATATATATATATTCATTTGAATATCTATAAAGTACCTAAAGAAAATAACAAAAAATGAAAATAGACAAACTTACCATAATAATGGTAGATTTTAACACATATCATGTTCGTGTTGATGGAAAAACAACAAAAAACATAAGTATGTAGAAGATACCTCAATATCAACAACAAAAAAAATCACCCAAAATGTTAAACATATTAAGTAATAAACACATTCCTCACATTTCTCTGTATGAGTTAGAAAAATCATGTGGTTCTTTTGCAATATAGTGCAACTCTTCATGGGCTACACTTTGCACTTCACATTTTTGGGTCATCTAGGATTTGAGTCTAGATAGACATCTAGAAGCAAGGTAGGTGGTGGGAGTGGATTCTGAGTAGAATTAGCAAAGTCTTGCAAGGCAACTCAAAGTCCATTTAATTGCCTCAGTTAAAGCAGGTTTAATGTCCTCAAACAGGTGTGGAAGGGCTGCTGCCAAAGATGACTGCAGAATTTTGGAATTCGGTGTCCTCAGCTTCATTAAAACTGCTCATATGTCCCACTCTAATTTTGAGGATTCCATTTCTTCCTCATCAGTGCCCTCATATTAAAGCAGACACCCTTTGATTTTGGAAATTATATTTTTGTTGAAATTCAGCTACTTACAGAATGAGAATATGGGTTAAGTTTGCTACAGGAGATAAGGGTGTGTGTGTGTATTTGTGTGTGTGTGTGTGTGTGTGTGTGTGTATGTTTCAGGATAGAGAAACATACATCACGTATGTGGTACTTGAGCTGAGAATTTGAAACCCTGAACTCATCCTTTTCTGTACCCACTTTGTCCAGAACAATTAGGAGCAATCAGCTAATCTTATTTTACTTGTTAGTTTGATAGAATGTCCTAAAATATCAGATACATGATAATTCAGAACCTTTCCTCTTGTATTTGATTAGGAGATATTTTCAATTTTTTAAAATATTTCCGTTGTAATAAATGGAGACATTTTGCATAGTTTTCTTGCCACATCGCACCACAAAACATCAGTGTTCTCTTTACTACTAGAAATAGAGCCATTGGTACCTTTGTATCTAACCAGATTGAGCACCAATTCTAGAAAATCCCAGAATCAATTCAGAACATTTTTTTCTGAAGAGTCTGTTTTTCTAGAACCATTCCCAGTACCAACATTTGTATTACTCAGCATTCTTTAGAGAAACAGAACCTATAGGGGTGTGTGTGTGTGTGTGTGTGGTGTGTGTAGAGAGAGAGATTTTTAAGAAATTGGCTCTTGATTGTAGGGCCTGGAAAATCCAACATGTGTGAGGCGGGCCAGCAGGCTGGAAACTCAGCTAAGAGTTGATGTTTAGCTCAGACTGGCAGTCTGGAAACTGGGAAATGATTTCTAAATTACAGTCTTGGGGCAGAATTCCTTCTTATCTGGAAAACCTCAGTTTTTGCTGTTAAAACATTTAACTGACTAGATGAGGCCACCCAAATTACTGAGGATTATATCTTTGCTTTAAATCAACTTAAAATAAGTGTTAAGATAGAGTTGTTTAAAGTAAATATTAGTCCTATCTACAAAATATCTTCACATCTAGACTAGGGTTTGACCAAAAAAAGACACGTTATTTGTCTTATTCTAGCCAAATTGATGTGTAATATTCATCATCACAGAGTATTTACTTAGAAGTAAAATTGGGAGCTCAAAAATGGCTATATATTCAAATAGGTGTCACATGTGCTATTGCAAACTCAAGTCAAAATTTCCATAGAAATAGTATATTTGTCGTGAGGAAAGCAACTGAGAGGGCAGCGCAGCAATGGTCAGCAAAGGCCGATAACAACTCCAGAGATGGTTAAAGAAATGATGTAGAGATCTGATGAAATTATACCATCCATAATGTGAAAATTTGTTCATTATTGATTATTATTATTACTTGAATATTGTAATTAACAGGAGAAACACACTTTAATTATGCCAATTTGATTATCAAAGCAAACCTGGAAAAGTTGAATTATCCTCTTTACTTTTGATCATAATTATTGAATGACATAATCTTTCTAATCGATTTTTTAAACTGTAATAGCAAATAAAGACTTAGAAAAAGGTGAAAAGTGCATTGCCTCTCAGTAATCCCTGGTGTAATAAAAAAAGGTGCTATCAACCCTATAATATTGTTAGGACTTTCCCATTTCCTTAATGTTTTCTTATTTTGGCCTTTATTCCCCAAATTTGTTGAGAGCTAAGTGGAAATTCCCACTGATAAGCTGCAATTTGACATGAAAAGAAAAGTTGTCACCAAATGTCCTTCACAATCAAAATTCCAATCAAATGAAATCCTATGAAAATGAAATATTTAGCCTTTATTGTGAGATATATTAAGCATTTAAAGGACTAGTTAATTGTATAAATATGAACAAGGGGGAGCTGAGATCATTTTGAGAATTATCACGTTATACGATCAAAAGGAATGCATGATTGGCTGCCTGAATGTATTTTCTATCTGAAACCACAAATAATGGCTTTGGAGGGAATACGAAAGGACTTGGAGAGTGAAATACAAGACTACCCATGTTTTTCCACTTCAGTACTCTCTTTGGTTTCTGTTTTTGGTTTTGCTTTCAAAGCAAATAATTGGATTAGTCATTTAAAATGGGTTCATAAGTTTGCATATGAAGATGTTTTCAAAGGTAAAGAACTTTTAAGAAATAAAAGATTTTCCAGTTTTCAGGTGCTCTTAGACTGTTTCCCTTATTTGCTATTAGGAAATCAGTAGCTTTAATTTCAACTTCTACTAAGAAGGGCTACAATAGAAAAATTCAAAAAGATACAGTGTTTTTCAGTGTCATGTTATTTCTTGATTTTCCTAGTGCTCCTTGTTTTTGCTGTCACAATGCTAATTCATTTTTGTATTTTTTT
>NW_016807254.1:188313-191859 GCF_001698545.2 Rhinopithecus bieti
TTCCTAGTGCTCCTTGTTTTGCTGTCACAATGCTAATTCATTTTTGTATTTTTTTCAGCTTATTGTGATTTTTTTTACAAGATGAGGCTGCTACTGTAATATGAAGGGCTATAGGTTAGACATGAATATATTACATCCTTGAGAATCCAGTTACCTTAATAAATAATTTATATGAAAATGTTTTAGGTGACATTTGACTAGCAACAAAATGTAAAAATAATTTTATGAGAAATTTAAGGTGTTTTAGCAGAATTATCCTCTAAAATGGGTTGAGAAGTTGAAAAGTGATGCAGGAAATCTAGTGTTCTCTTTGGAGTGTTATTTTCAAAAGGAAAAGACAGTAAAATCAACCCTATTTCTAGAAATAAAACAATATTTTATGAGTCTTAACCATAAAGGGAAAAGTTAAAATAATCTCTTGACTTAACTTTATAGAGAAAGTGGTTAATTTCTAAAATACACTCCTCTATCTCCATGTAAAACATAGAAAACCTCTCTAGTTACCCTAACCACTCTTATTTTAAAGCATATGCTTTATGATTTACTTAAAGGCATTATTTATAAACTTATTTATGTTATTTACTTAAAATGTAGCATTTACTAAATTTATACCAATAACTTATCATAGGTTATTCAATATTCATTTAGTAATTTCATTATCATGGATTTTGAGTGCCTTTTTTTCCATTCCAATAAACTCAAAGGAATCGAAAGTTCACAGTGTCCCTTGCTCTTTATCAGCAGTTTAGAGAGTTAACAAAATTTATTAGTTAATGAATTTTCCTTAAGGTCATAAATATAAAGTAAAATGCACAAATCAATTGTTCAAACTTCCAAAATATCACATATTTTGTATCACATAATACAACATGTATAGAATTTTTTTTTTCTCAGAATAATTGGGAGCTACATAATTTCTTATTTCTTTTGAACTTAAAGTTCTGTGGATATTCCTCTAACACATATGTTTCTGTATTCTAAATCTATTTCCAGCTTGTCTAGAGTGGGAATAGTGCCTAAGAATCTAAAGACCAAACTGGCACCACAGAGAGGGAATGAGCATGTCCCTCCTGTTTGTCAGTTTTCTCTCATATTGTATGTATGTCCCATATGTTACACCCTGCTGCCCACAGGCAAGGAAGAAATAATGTTTATACTCCTGAGGGAATTTTAAATGCTGTTTCAAAGAATTTCTTTTGTATCCTGCCACCAAACTATCACAACATATGCAGTTCCAGTTCTATTTTTCCCACTAGAAAACCATCACTATGCTTGAGTGGGTAATATAAACTCTATTCCCTTAGAATCACTAGAATTCGTAATCATTTCTCATCATCATTCTGGCTAGTTGTTTTATACTCCTATTTGAAAAATACTTTTCTAGTATAACTTGAGCAGAAAATCATAGCAGAAAAGAGAAAGCCAATCGCTACTAAAAGAATTTACTTTAAGACAGGCAAAGGCCCATCAGGTTCTTATCTCAGCAGGACACATATCTCATCTTCACTCTCAGTACACTTTGGATGTGAATGCTTTGTTCACTTCATCTAGGAACCATCAGATAAAATGGTCTTTTGGTGGCCATTTTATTTGTTGAGATAATTTCCTCCCAATTCAAGAATATCTTTGAATATCTTGAGATAACTAGTGAAGTGCACCTTAGATAAACAACCAATGTTTAATACATTCAAGCCTAGAGCCCTAAAAAATGACTTTTTTTTTTTTTTTTTTTTTTTGCAGTTGGAAGGCAGGAAGACATAATGCCTAACAGCCAATTGCCAATTAGTAGTACTGGGTCTGATTAGAACATTTTTTTTTCTGCTTATTTGCCCATTTTAGGCCCTTTTGTTAGTAACAATGAACTAGTCACTATAGAAAGGAAAGATTTATTATTACGTGGCATTCTAGAAAAGGTAAATCTAAAAGGAAGGTAATATACCAGTAGTTGCCACATTCTTGGAATGATGTAGGAAAGAAGGAGAGACTGCAGAGGGTAATGAAGACCCTGTTTCGGACAATGGAAATATTTTTCATTTTGATTTTGGTGGTGGTTACACTATTATGTAAGTTCATCAAGATTCAGTAAATCATATACTTTAAAAGGACTGAATTTCACTATATATAAATATTACCTAAATAAACAAAAAGGGAAGATTTACAAAACTTTAAACTCATAATAATGGAGGTCTCCAGCTGTGTGGAATCAAAATAGAGAAATACTAGACTAGATTGGGTGCATTCAGGGTGGTAGAGTTATAGTAGAGATTTGATCTTTATGATTTGTGATACATATCACCTAATAAAATGGTTGATAGAATGTCAGGAATCACATCCTGTGTTTTAAAAATTTAGTGTAAAAGCCTCATATAAAGCATGAAAACAATGTGCAGAATGTATGCATGCCTATACACTTTGAATTATCTCCTTAGATTCGTCTGGATTTTGCCCGTTGTTCTGACTCCAGTAATGCAATATATGGATTATTGATGGCTGCCAACCTGGCCAGATAACACTATAGATTTGAGTTGGTTTGCTAAGCTTCCTTTGTGTCTTCTTATTCACATGAAGACTTACTGTACTTCTGTTTATTAATTTGAGGAAAGAACAACAGTGGGCTCTTTCTTATTCTTCCCTCCAGTTAGATGTAACTGGTCTTACAGAATGCTGGAAAGGCCTATTGCAGACTCTACTCATGATGAGCTTGAAACTACAGATTATGCAGTCAAGTCATTGGCCCAAAGAATGTGGAATATGGTTTTAGGCAAGACCTAAGCACCTATGCTTCTCCTGTGCAACTAGGGGTCATGGTTGAGCATTGAACCTCTCATGATTAAAGATGAGTGCTCCTTACTCAAATGTTTTTAGATTTTAGAGCTCAAGGGGAATAATTTCTGTATTAGGAGTAATGAGCAATGTGTTTTACAGCTTGGTAAATTGGTGTGCTTGATTCTTCAATTAGTATGTAAAGTTTTGTATTTACAGCATTTACATACAATGTTTAGCCCATAGGTTTCTGAATCTGAAAGAGTCACAACAATTCTGTGAAAGCCACAAACACCATGTGGATGATTTAAACTCAGTGAGTGACCTCAGCATGTCAGTTATTTATTGATATGAGCAGATTTGTCTTTTGGGGATGTGGCTTTGAGATTGGTGTTAGCTTGGACTTGAGTTCGTTGTTTATAATACCTGCATTTTTGCTTAAACAAAGGATCTTGAAATTTCACATATGGTGACATGTCAAATATGTCACAGTAGGTATGGTATTGTTGTCTTATGGTTGGAAGGCAGTAGTGTCAGGTTGATTGGTCTGTCTAACAGGTACCTCTTATTTGAGACCTTTCTGTATCCTCCTCTCTCCTATAAGTCTGAGTCCTCCGGCCATCTGGCCATAGCTAAATGATTTCATTCTTTTCAAATCATCTAGGTTGAGCCAATCAGGCTTTGTCTTACTAATTTTATATGTTGAAAATAGATATCAAGTCTGAGTGATTATCTGCTAAGTCTCCTTAATGCTTTTTTTTTTTTTTTTTTTTTTTTTTTTTT
>NW_016807254.1:193360-261396 GCF_001698545.2 Rhinopithecus bieti
TTTTTTTTTTTTTTAAACAGAGTCTCTCTTTGTCACTCAGGCTGGAGTGCAGGGCACAATCTCAGCTCACTGCAACCTCTGCCTCCCAAGTGCAAGCAATTCTCCTGCCTCAGCCTCCCAAGTACCTGGGATTATAGGCACACCTGCCACCATGACCAGCTAATTTTATTTTAGTAGAGACCAAAACTTGTTTTAATTGATTAGTAATTATAATAAGAAAAGAAATGGAATATCATTTTCTAAATGCCAAAAAAATCAATGCTACAACAAAATACCTAATAAAAATTGACTAGTGATTGGCAAATTTTGAAAAGAGGAGAATTCACATTTGTTGGTCTGAAAGTGTGATCTATGTGTGTATATCCATGTGGAATACACACAGACCACCAAATCCTTGTTCTCTTTAACATTTTTAAAATGGCTTGATGAAATGGTTTGTTAACTGATACAGGTGGAATTTTGTCCCTCCAAATAATATGTTGAAGCCCAAACTCTCAATGTAATTTTATTAGAAGACAGAGCTCTTAGCAGATAATTAGGTTTAAATAAGGTCATAGAGTGGGGGATCTTAAGTTGATAGAATTTATGGCTTTATAAGAAGAACGAGAGAGAGAGAGATTTTTCTGACTTTTTGCATGCATACACCATGATGAGGTTAAGCCAGCATGTAAGTCAGAAGGCCACTGCCTGCAAGCCAGGAAAAGAGACTTCACCAGGAACCAAATTGCCCAGTCCTTTGATTATGGAATTCCCAGCCTCCAGAACTTGGGGAAATAAATTTCTGTTGTTTACATCACCCAGTTTATGATATTCTTGTTATAGTAGCCTGAGCCGATTAAAACAATGGCAAATTGATCAAACTAATTGCTATTTTTATTAAGTTTTGTATCTGTATCAGATAGTTTGCTGGATACTGGAAATAAACTATGTATTTTAATTATCATAAAAATGCATGAGATTAGTATTATTTTTATCCTTTTCTCAGATTAAGAAACTGAAGCATAGGAGAGATTAAATAACTAGCTCAAGTTACAGGGCTAATATGTAACAAAGCCAGTCCTCAGTTCTTGCATGTTGAGATCTGTATTTTTTCTAGTTTCTTCCAAAGATGGAAACAGATGCTGAGTACATTGAAAGATACAGATCCTTTCCAGAACAAGCAAAATATCAAAATCAAACACAATAATGTAAAAAACATAAGAGAGAAATTCAAAGTGTATAAAGAAAATATATGTGAAAATATGTAAAGCATGAGTTCCACAGAATGAAAATCAGGAATCTACTTTTACCAAGCAGTATAGCCTGGCAAAACTGAACATGATGAAGAAAAATGGCTAAGAGTACAGTTTTTTATAGTACTGTATAATCAGAATAGACCCCAGAGATAACCCTGGCACAAATCTAAACCACCCCCATTTAAAAAACCGTTCCATTCTAATGTACAGATATATAGTGCTGGGTCCTGAAGTTGTGGAGATAATTTTCCAGGAGATCTATGTATCCCTAACTCAGATAAAATCAGTAACTGTCTACATGATGGTGAGGATTTAGATAATCCTGTAGCTCTCACTGTTATATATCATGACCATACTAACTTCCTTCTTCATATTTTATAAAAATGCAGTTTGATATACTCTATTGCTGTTTGTGGCTGTCTTTAGGTCAATCTAAGCTATTACTGACTTTTGTCAACAGGGTGGTAATGCAGAAAGAAAGGAAAAACAAAATGGGGAAAGAAATAAAGAAAATAACTAAATAGGAAGGGAGAATAGGAAGAACATGAAGAAAGAGAGAGAAGAAGAAGAAGGGAGGAAGAGAGAGGAAAGCAAGTAGGAAGGGAGAGGAAAGAAGACAAATGGATAGGGATGTAATAGACAAGACAGAATGGGAAAGGTGGGATTTACCATTAGCACACATAAACAAGCTTCAGGGAATTTTAGTTAAAAACAAATGTAAACTTGTTACCATGAATCTAATAATGCATTGCATTTGTTGAAATATAGAGTTCAAATTAGGAAAGTTGTTAACCACAGTATATTTAATTTTGCACATAACCTGCTTTATTTGAAAATAGGCCCCAACACAAGGGAGACAATGATGATGAGAGCCAAAAGACAGAAGAGAAAAAATGAGAATGGTTAGCCCAGGGAAACAAAGACAGAAGAGAGAAATGAAGGCTATCTTAAATATTTAAGGAATATAAAATGTTGATCTTCTAAGTAATCATTTTATTCAATGTCCAAGAGGATGGGGAAGACAAATGTCAACTTAGGAAATTAGATATTAGAAAATCAACTTAGAAAATCAATATTAGAAAAGTGTTTTAATATATAATTATTATGCAAAATGCAGTACAATGCAGTAGATAGAGTGGTGTTAGCATTTAAAAAAATATGCAAACAGTGGTTGGTTAAACAATAGAGGAAATGATCTAACTCAATTATGAGACTATAATTGATATAAAATAATATTAAAGCATACTGGAAAGTTCAGAAGGGTTTAAAAATATGTATTTTAATAGAAAATAATCCATAACACATCAAAAAAAATTAATTGAAAATTGAATGCTGAAAAGAAAAAAGACCTATTGCTTTTATTTGCTGAAAAAAAAAATGAGCAAAAGTATATACATTTGGTTTTGTTGAAAAAATTTATTCCACAATCTATTTCTTTGTCTGTAAAAGTTTAGATGACCCTGATATTCATACTAAAATTATGTTTTGTATAATGGCAGCTCATGATAGATAGACGTAGAATTGCTTGCATAAGTTGTTAAAATTTGCATTGTATAGGTTCATATGCTTAGGATCCTTGATCATTCATCATTTCAAAGATTCCCTAGAAAAGTTGTTTGTAATATTGATTAATGTAATGAATAATTTCATATACTATATGGCTTAATGTGCGAATTGACTGCTTATCTGTTGAATTTTGCCCAAGTACTTCCACTTCTTACCCCAAACTGTACCAAAATTCTATGTCTCCTTCAGATTTTATACCAACATCAGTATCAACTCTGGGCTAAATGTTAAGTTACCATCAAAATAGACTTTAATCTAGAAACATGTTTTATTAGTTTGTTTTCACACTACTAAAAATGACATACCCAAAACTGGGAACAAAAAGAGGTTTAATTGGACTTATAGCTGGGGAGGCCTCAGAATCATGGCAGGAGGCAAAAGGCACTTCTTACATGGCAATGGCAAGAGGAAAATGAGGAAGAAGCAAAAGCAGAAACCTCTATTAACCAATTAGATCTCAAGACTTATTAACTGTCATGAGAATAGCATGGGAAAAACTGGCCCCCATGATTCAATTACCTCCCCATTGGTCCCTTCCACAACACGTGGGAGTTCTGGGAGAAACAATTCAAGTTGAAACTTGGGTGGGGACACAGCCAAACCATATCATTCCATCCCAGCCCCTCCAAATCTCATGTCCTCACATTTGAAAACCAATCATGCCTTCTCAACAGTCCCCCAAAGGTTTAACTCATTTAAGCATTAACTAAAAAGTCCACAGTCCAAAGTCTCATCTGAGACAAGCCAAGTTCCTTCTGCCTGAAAATCAAAAGCAAGCTAGTTATTTCCTAGATACAATGGGGGTACAGGTATTGAGTAAATACAGCCATTCCAAATGGGAGAAATTGGCCAAAACAAAGGGGTAACAGGGCCCATGCTAGTCTGAAATCCGGCAGGGCAGTCGAATCTTAGAGTTCCAAAATGATCTCCTTTGACTTCAGGTCTCACATTCAGGTCATGTTGATGTAAGAGGTGGGTTCCCATAGTCTTGGGAAGCTCTGCCCCTGTGTCTTTACAGGGTACAGACTCCCTCCCAGCTGCTTTCATGGGCTGACATTGAGTGTCTGAGGTTTTTCCAGGTGCACGGTGCAAGCTGCCTGTGTATCTACCACTCTGGGGTCTGGAGGATGGTGGCCTCTTCTCACAACTCCATTAGGCAGTGCCCCAAGAGGGACTCTGTGTGGAGATTTGAGTCTATATTTCCCCCTGCAGTGCCCCAAGAGGGACTCTGTGTGGAGATTTGAGTCTATATTTCCCCCTGCACTGCCCTAGCAGAGGTTGTCCATGAGGGCCCCACCTCTGCATCAAACATTTGCCTGGGCATCCGGCATTTCCATACATCTTCTGAAATCAAGGCAGAGGTTCCCAAACTTCAATTCTTTACTTCTGTGCACCCACAGTCTCAACACCAAGTGAAAGCTGCCAAGGCTTGGGGCTTCCACCCTCTAAAGCCAGAGCCCAAGCTCTACATTGGCCCCATTCAGCCATGGCTGGAGCAGCAGGGACACAGGGCACCAAGTCCCTACGGTGCACACAGCACAAGGACCCTGGGCTGGCCCACAAAACCACTTTTTCCTCCTGGGCCTCTGGGCCTGTGATGGGAGGGGCTGTCGTGAAGGTTGTTGACATGGCCTGGAGGCATTTTCCCCACTCTCTTGAGGATTAACATTAGTCTCTTTGCTACTTATGCAAATTTCTGCAGATGGCTTGAATTTCTCCTCAAAAAATGAGTTTTTCTTTTCTATTGCATTGTCAGGCTGCAAATTTTCTGAAATTTTATGCTCTGTTTCCCTTTAAAAATTGAATGCTTTTAACAGCACCCAAGTCATTTTTGAAGGCTTTACTCCTTAGAAATTTCTTCTGCCAGGTACCCTAAATCATCTCTGTCAAGTTCGAAGTTCCACAAATCTCTAGGGCAGGGGCAAAATACTACCAGTCTCTTTGCTAAAATATAACAAGAGTTACCTCTGCTCCAGTTGCCAACAAGTTCCTCATCTACATCTGAGACCATCTCAGCCTGGAATTGTTTATATCACTATTTTTGTCAAAGCCATTCAACAAGTCTCTAGGAGGTTCCAAACTTTCCCACATTTTCCTGTCTTCTTCTGAGCCCTCCAAACTGTTCCAACCTCTGCCTATTACCCAGTTCCAAAGTTGCTTCCACATTTTCAGCTATCTTTTCAGTAACATCCCACCCTCGTACCAACTTACTGTTTTAGTTTGTTTTCACACTGCTGATGAAGACACATCCAAAACTGGGAGCCAAAAGAGGTTTAATTGGACTTAACAGTTCCACATGGCTGGGGAGGCCTCAGAATCATGGTGGGAGGCAAAAGGCACTTCTTACCTGGCAGTGGCAAGAGAAAAATGAGGAAGAAGCAAAAGCAGGAACCCCTGATAAACACATCAGAACTCATGAGATGTATTCAGTGTAAGTAGAATAGCACAAGAAAGACCGGCCACCATGATTTAATTACCTCCCCGTGGGTCCCTCCCACAACATGTGGGAATTCTGGGAGATACAATTCAAGTTGAGATTTGGTTAGGGACACAGCCAAACCGTATTACAGGTATAATCCGAAAATGTGAATAGTGTCGTATTGAAAAAAGCAAATAGCAGGCAAATAGGTTGAATCTAAAGATTCAGGAGAAAAATCAGAAAGCAGAATCTTATAAAGGTGAAATCATAAAGATCACAGCAGAGTCCGGGGACATTGGTCAAGAAGATAGGGATATATGAGTCAAATAAGCTAGGCATTATTGAGAAACATACTGGCCCAAAAATTAAAAAGCTGAGGACATGACTGGTAATGAGATGACAAGCTAATTTTTATATTAATATGAGTATCTTAAGATTAATTTAATGGTTTCATAACAAGAGTTTTAAATGTGTTTCTCCCTGCACCCAAATCTAAAGACAAGCAGTCATTAGCTTAACTAATCAACATAATGGGATCAGCAGGCATCTCTGATTAAGGGAGAAGAGTTTGGGAGGAAGATTTCTGCAGACTTACTTAACTACAAATAAATCCAGTAACAATAAAAATGTGATGAATAAACAAAATGTGGTAGGGCAAGAAATGTCATTTTAATCTTCTGAAAATAGTAAAAGCAGGGAGCATAAAAAAGTCAACATTCTGCTTATAATTAAATTCTCAGCATAAATGTGAACATCCATGCCCTCAATCAAGGAGTATAGAGATTACAAATGCTCCACCCAGCCAACATGCTCTATGCAAATTATCAAATTAATCTTCTATCAATGTATTTACTATAATTTCATTTTATTTTCATATTCTCACATCATCATAAAAAATGTGAAACTGTTTTTCAATAATAAGTAAAACTAACTTCTAAGTATTAGTAGTAAATGAATATATATATTTGAATGCCTATCCATAATAGACTAGAATTTTTATTTAATATTAAATTATAAATCCAGTCTTGTGGGCTAATCACAATATAAGAATCTGTCCTTATAAGCATGAAATGTAAAGCTAAGATTCATATGGAAATGATTAGTAGAGATATAATCCAAAATATATTATATTAGACACTGTAATCATAGGATTTGTTTTGCAAATCCTTTTCAGCATAGTAATTATTTTATGAGTAATACTTTACTTTTTCTCAATAAATCCTTTTGGCATATGTATTAAATATAGGGTGTTGGTGACATAGAGAATAAATCACTCATTTTGTGATTTCTAGATGTATAAAAAGATTATGCCCCACCTCTATTTCTTAGATATTGGGTGAGAATCTAATAATTATTAAGATAATTCTGTTC
Organism: Rhinopithecus bieti; assembly: GCF_001698545.2. Classification (NCBI taxonomy): domain Eukaryota; kingdom Metazoa; phylum Chordata; class Mammalia; order Primates; family Cercopithecidae; genus Rhinopithecus; species Rhinopithecus bieti. The sequence continues at coordinate 199,952 of NW_016807254.1, forward strand.
TAGTTTGCAGCTTACTGAAAAAATTTCTATGAAGTTTTGAGTTTGGTTTTCAGAAAATTTTTTTATGTACACATGAAAATTTTTCTTGTTATTCTATTAAATGTTTTCTACATCAAATTATGGTTAAAGATAGTGGAAAACAGGCCGGGCGCGGTGGCTCAAGCCTGTAATCCCAGCACGCACTTTGGGAGGCGAGACGGCGGATCACATCAGGAGATCGAACCATCCTGGCTAATACGGTGAAACCACCGTCTCTACTAAAAAAAATACAAAAAACTAGCCGGGCGAGGTGGCAGGCCGCCGTAGTCCCAGCTTACTCGGGAGGCTGAAGGCAGGAGAATGGCGTAAACCCGGGAGGGCAGAGCTTGCAGTGAGCCGAGAGAATCCGGGCCCATGTCACTTGCACTCCAGCCGCTGCGGTGGCAGAGCGAGACTCCGTCTCAAAAAAAAAAAAAAAAGATAGTGAAAACACTTCTTACATCTTTAGAAATATCATGGATTAGTGTGAGAATATCCTAGGGAAGGTAATTCCATCATAATATCTATTTTCATACTGAGTATCATTATTACTTTCTCAATTAGGCTGCCGAATTGTCTTTCATTTCACTTGCATCCTCTGCTCTATTGCTGATAATTTCCCAGTAGCCGTATTCTTCTGCTAGGACCTACACTTAGCATAAATGTTTCTTGAGAGAGTTGCAGGTCAATTTCATTGATTAGTAAGCTGGTATTCTGACACAAATTTTACCAACCAGAGTGCATAGGGAGAAGAATAGACAGTGAAATGGCAATGGGTCAGATATACTGACCTGCTGCTTCATTGTTTACTGTTATCTCTTTGAGTTTGGGGAAATTACATAACTTTAAACGGTGCTTGCTACATAGTAAGCTTTTGATACGTATTCCTGAATTTAGTAAATTAATGAACAGTCACTTAATACATAAGAAATATTATCTCTTCTTACCACTTCAACACATACTAGATAAGAAAATAAAATAGCAAAAGAATTTGGCCTCACCCTAAAAAAGGATTATATAGAACACACTATATAATATCATCAATATTTTAATGTCATTGTTAAAATTCACAACATATAGGAAAGTATCCTTATTTATAAAAAATCAGAATATCCTTAAACTATTAAAGGAGAAAACATACAAGCACGCCATTACTGTAATGGATATATTTTTACTTATTATTTTTAATATTCCTTCCAGTGATTGACATGTACATATTTTACTTTATGATAAATATCTATAGAGTCAAATTGCCAGATATGTTTCTGAATATATAGGAATAAATAAGATGAGGAGCTCACAAAAATTATATGCAAAACAGAAAAAAAATAGCCAATTGCATTTTGGTAAGTATTGGGATATATGTATGCACAGGGACTCCCTTACGTATGAGAAGGTTACACAAAACAAGAGTTTGGGAAGGTGTCCAAGCTGAAACTATGTTCGTGCTGAATCTTGAATTTGATTATCAGTAACCCAGGTAAACATGTTTGCAAAGCAATGGAGTAGTGAAATAAAGGATGTTCCAGAAAGAATGAACATACGATCCTGTGTGGAAATGTACTAGAGCTCACACTATTTAGGCCTGCCTATATGAAATGTGAATAAGTTTGAGAAAGTGATGAGAAATTAGGTTTGAGAAACAAGCAAGAGAAGTCATGGAGAACGTGTTAAGTCAGATTAAAGCAGTGATTTTCAAAGTTTGATTACAGGATCAGCTATATTGGCATCACCAGGAAACTTGTTAGAATTGCACCTTCCCAGGGTTCACTCAAAACTACTGCATAAGAGACTCTGGAAAAAAATCACAGGAAATTATTCGTTTTTTTTCTTTGTTTGTTTGTTTGTTTGTTTTGAGTCTCGCTCTGTCTCCCAGGCTGGAGTGCAGGGGCACGATCCCGCCTCACTGCAAGCTCCGCCTCCCGGGTTCACGCCATTCTCTTTCCTCAGCCTCCCAAGCAGCTGGGACTACAGGCGCCCACCACCATGCCTGGCTAATTTTTGTATTTTTAGTAGAGACGGGGTTTCACCATGTTAGCCAGGATGGTCTCGATCTCCTGACCTCGTGATCTGCCCGCCTCGGCCTCCCAAAGTGCTGGGATTACAGATGTGAGCCACCGTGCCCAGCCACAATTATTTGTTTTTAAGAAGCCCTCCAGGTGACCCTGATACATATTAAAGTTTGAGAACTACCACACTAAAATGTTTGAATATACGTCTGTCATTACAAAGCCACGTACTTACAAAGCTGAGAGAGAAGCCTGAATATGTAAACTCTAGAATAATCCTTTGGCAGATTCACCAGAAGAAGACATAAATAAAAACAAAATAATGAATTTAATAATATTTCATTAGTCCAGGTGAGAACTGATGAGGTTCTGAAATAATGTACTAAATACATTTATATAGAGGATTGAGTGGATTTAAGAGAAATTTAGGATGTAAAATCTATGTTTGAACAGACAGACATAGAAGGATAAGGTAAAGGAAGGAATTTTAATTGATTTCTAGTGTTCTAGCCTTGCAAACTAAGTAAACCTGTCATATTATTCAGGCAATTATTTAATATATATACTCTCAAGTACTATTAGTATATATTATCAATTTACATATTCTTTTTTACAAGGATTTCAAAAACTTGATTATACCATAAATTTCTATACATTCTTTAAGGCAAATGTATCTACAATAATTTAGGTGATTACTGAGTTTCGCATTTATAGAAATTTATGCTATACATGGCAATTCTATTTATCAGCAGATATATCTTGAAATCATTTTGTAGACAAATGAAAGTGATTATTAATTTTATATTAATTAATTCCAAATACCAAGCAGGCTAAATGCTAAATTAACATTCTTTCAAAGTCACTGAACTAATATGAGTTCTAAGCTTACTGAAGAAAATATAAATATGTGTGAGTACCAATACATTTTCTTCTTTATCTTTTGTTTCTAAAATAACAAATTTATTTTTACCTCTCAAACTTTTAAAATCAGTGATACCACTTTAATCCTAAGATGGAGTTTTATAAAGCTTGTTTTATATCACTTCATTGAGAATGTTTTGATTATTGGAATTACTAATATTTTGACAATGAGTGGCGCTGCATACTAGAGCCATAAAAATAGAAGAGAGCAATAAATGGTAGAACCTTAAATAATGCTTGGATTTCAACAACAGGAAGAGGGGCACAAGTCAATGATAATACATGTATTAGTGATGCTCACCAACTGTTGAAAATGTCATATGCATTGTCACATTTAACATTTCAGTAAACCACTAATTACGGGGCAATATTTATTATCTAAATTTTGCACATAACAAAATTAAGACTTCCATCACTTATGCAATTCACACAACTGGCAAGATAAAAACAACTGGAGTTTGTATACAAATGTTTCTGCTCTGAATCCTTAACAACCATTTGTTATTATCTTGCAAAAAAAAAAAAAAAGAAAAAGAAGTGACTAGGGAAGTACATACAGACTAAGGTAAATTCCGTGCAATAATAAAATCAAGGAAAATAGAAATATCAAAAAACAAAGATGCATTTAATTCAGTTTTTTATTCTCTCTCTTTCTCTGCGTGTGTGTGTGTGTGTGTGTGTGTGTGTGTGTGTGTCTTTTTTGGTAAGAATAACCTACTTTTAATTTCACTGTAAAAAACACAGATCATGGCATCTGGGGCATTTACTAAATACTGTGCTACTGGCTATTTTCCTTTCTGTATGTGAATGTGACAACATTGCATTAGAGGACACAGAATGACAATATTAGGTGTTAAAGACAACACAATTGCATCACAGGACAAGGAAGTTTGGACATAAAAAAGAGAGAAAGAAGGAAAAACCCAATGCAATTCTAGAGATGATATAACTATGTAGCTCTCAAAAATGAAGTGTAAAGTCATGAATGGGAAAAGACACAAGAAATATAAATGAAATCCCCATCCCTTTTTTTTTTTTAAGACTCTTATTTACAAAAAAATGTATCCCAGCATAACATATCCCACACACACATTTATGTAGAGCTTTGTTAAATTATATAATATTGCCCTATCAAATGAATAGCAAAGTGTTTTACTGTTTGAAAACAACACTGGGGAAAGTCAACTAAAATATTGGATTACTATTTTGAGCAAAAGTATATTTTGGAAATGCAAATAAATGTGATGTATTTATAATTGTGAAAATATTGTGGCTCGTTGCAACTAATTCCTGCTGATCTGTTGCATATCATTTTAAAACAAACAACATTTTAATAAAAATAAAGTAGTTAATTGAAATATCCTTTAACAATTGTTCTATTATGGGCATTCCTGCTTAAGGTATGATAATAATTACAACATTTAAATCAGCATTTCTAAAAATATATATCTCTTCATGTAATAACTGACAAGAAAGTCATTGTTTTAGCGGTCTGCAGAATAGATAAGTGTTCAATTATAATAAATATAGTTGCCTAATATGAAAGTTGCTGATACAGAGTTAAATTAAGTGTTCTTAGTAATAAAAATCATTATTAGTTGAGGGATAACAGGAAGCTCTTCTAAGAAATGTATGAATCCCAGTTAGGTTATTCTGTCTCTTGCCAAGTGATTTAGCACTATGATCACAATTTATCCCAGCCTGAACTGGAAGTCTCTTGCAGAACGTTAATGCTTGCATTAATGTAGATTTTGCTAGCTAACATTTTTCCCTATGACAGTTTCATATTCAAAATTGTATATGCATGGCCCTGTATGCATATAATTTTATGATTGTATTTTAAAATGTAATGACTCTATAATTTTAAACCTGGAAAAGTCATCAATGGCTCTAATAACTTTAATAAAGTTAATCATTAATATTAATTATTAAAAGGATTTATAGAATACACTGACTCAGACCACTTGGGTTTGGGACTCTGTCAGCAACATTAAAAGTGATCTCATTTTTGTTTTATCATCACTAATCTAAAAAAATTAAGTGCTAATCATTAAAAAACGTATTATCTGTAAAGTGGTCTCTGCTCTGAGTTGAAACTCTAATTTATACTCTTAGTAAACTTATAGGATGTACAGAAAACTGAGTAAACACCATAATTCAAAAGTTAAATGAATGATAAATTATATGTGGCATATTTAAGCTCTAAGTGTTCTGACTGAGTATAGATTCAGTATATGTAATTTATTTGTGAAAATAGTTTATTTCTGTATTATGTCCGTATCCCCCATTAAAATAAAAGAAAAAATGAATTTTATCTGTTTTAAAATCTGTTCCATCCCAAGTGACTAACAAATGACCTGGTATACTGTATTTACTCAATATTTGCTAAAATGAAATAAGAATATAGAAATTTTATTGGACAATTATATTGTGTTAACACTGAACAAATGTTTTTGGCATATTAATTTGAATATTGTCCAATTATGTAGATGAAGAAATTTATCTTGGTGAAAATAATATTCCCCAGATAAAACAAGTGGCTGGGCCTATATTATTTTTTTCTGGTTTCTGAGTAAAATAATACTTATTATGTCCATGATAATAGTAGCTGAGATATATAATACTAAGTGCCAGATCCTGTTCTCAGATTTGTACTCATATTACTTCATTTAATTCATATAACAACCTCCTGAGATAGATAGAATATTACTCTAATTGTACCAGAGGAGATATTGAGGAAAGGTTCAAAAGAAATGTTATGGTAAGTAACCTCCTCATACTCACCACAGCAGAGAGCTGAAGAGCTCAATTATAAAGCCAGTCTCTCTCAAGATTTTTCAGCCACTCAACTTTACAGCTTTTCAAGATGTTCCTCTCTGTTTATGAATAAGGTGATTGTTTTGTGGTTCTCTAAATTGTTACTGATTGTGGATAAAATACATTCTAAGGGTGAGACTATCTGGAAATACGAACATTTATGAAGTTTCAAAAGTATGATGTGACTAGGGTTGCAGATCACAAAGGTTGCTGAAATTCATGAGCCAAAGGGAAATTTCTGTAATTTAATTATGACTTGGTAATGTGTATTTGAAGCCACACAATAAAGTAAAATGAACATCAGTCTATAAGGAAAACGTCTGGATTTTAAACCCCTTCTACAATATCAATAGCCATTGAACAGTCATTTAGTTTATCTGAACCTCAGCTTCTTGATCTGCTAAATGGAAGTTATAAACTCCTGTTATGCTTGTTTTAATGAGCCGTTAGAACAGTCAATTGACTTACTGTTTGTGAAGGGGTTGTGTACACCTAAGTGCTATGCAAATTTTCAGTAATATCTTAGCTATTTATTTGCATGTTGGATCCCCATGTAAGATAGCAAACATCTTTTATTTATTATATTATTATTATTATTATTTTTTTTTTTTTTTTTTGAGCTGGAGTTTCACTCTTGTTGCCCAGGCTGGAGTGCAATGGCATGATCTTGGCTCACCGCAACCTCCGCCTCCCGGGTTCAAGTGATTCTCCTGCCTCAGTCTCCCAAGTAGCTGGGATTATTGGCGAGTGCCACCACGCCCAGTTTATTTTGTATTTGTAGTATAGATGTGGTTACTCCATGTTGGTCAGGCTGGTCTTGAACTCCTGGCCTCGTGATCCACCCGCCTCGGCCTCCCAAAGTGCTGGGATTACAGGCGTAAGTCACCGCACCCGGCCGTAAGATAGTACACATCTTAAGAACAGAGCATCATGCATCTTGGAAAGTCTCAGCGTATCCAGCAAGACGCATCGTACTTACAATATACCTCAGAGAACAGAATGTTCGGGTATTCAAGTTCAGATATTTTATGATTAAAATATATAACCACTATCCCCTTCCTTCCTTCCTTCCTTCCTTCCTTCCTTCCTTCCTTCCTTCCTTAATTCCGTTTTTTTTTTTTTTTTTTTTTTTTTTTTTTTTTTTTTGAGACAGGGTCTCACTCTATCACCCAGTCTGGGCTCAAGCAATCCTCCGACCTCAGCCTCTCTAGTGGCTAGGACTCCAGGTGCACACCAACACGCCCAGCTATTTTTTTCCATTTTTTATAGAGACAGGGGTTTGCCTTGCTGCCTGCCCAGGCTGGTCTCGACCTCCTGAGCTCAAGCAATCCACCTGCCTCTGCTTCCCAAAGTGCTGGGATTACAGGTGTGAGCCACCATGCCCGACCTATATAACCATTATTAAACGTAGGAATAATCATTTATTAGGTCTGCTATCTTTGGAAAATTAGTTTCTTGAACTTTACATTGCTCATGTCAAAAATAATATTAGTGACTACTTCATTAGGTTTTTACATGACATGAAACAATGTTTGCAAACCAGTTGGCACACAGTACTAATACATAATATTATACATAGATAATTTAAACAATAAATATTCACTAAAAGAATTAACTTATTAACAATGTGTTAATGACATCAAAACATAGAATTTCCAAGGAAATCTGCCCTTTAACATAGAACAGGAACTCTGACAGAAGACTTTCTGAAAGTATCAAGTTTCAAATGACATGATCTAGGAGGTGAGAGGAACATTTTTGAGCTTTTATAAAAAACACTTCGAATTTCCTAAGTCCAGCTGTTTTCATGAGGATTCTCATAGCATGACCAACTACCCTTTTTGCTCAGGACAGTCCCAGTCTCAGCATTAAAACTGGGTTACGAATGTTCAAAAACTCTATGCATATAAGAAACCTTTAGCCAAACAACTAATAATACTGGCTCTTCTGCTTTCTGCGACACATTTGAGAGTAAAAAGTTCCCAATCAATTCTTCCTTTCTAAATCATATACTGGTTTTTGGAAGAACTAAATTTACATCGGAATGCCTCTGGCCTGGTAAGAAATAGCATGCTTTTTGTTTGTTTGTTTTGCTGCCTACATTTCCTTTGCTAACCTTTGATATGGGAAATATTTGTAAAATGAGGATACCATTAAATATGCAACTCCTTTTTGATATACTTTTCATTCCATGAACTTTTAAAAATTCTGGTTTCTCCATATCTTTTCTCTTTCTGGGCTTTGGTAGATTTTGAGGGTGAAATATACTCCAGTTTTCCCCTCAAAGGTAAAAGGAAAGTCTATCAGAAGAGGTTGGTCTGAATTGTTGATGTGTATTTTATCTCTATGTGTTCTGTGCCTCTCCTCCTGATTTATTCAGTCAGCCGTGAAGCATCTGCTATATGCTTAGCTCTCTGTTAGGTTGTAGGGAGTAGAGAGATGAATTAATAATGAAACTACACCAATGGAGTACCAAAAGGTAAACAAAATATAGAATAAATTGTTGGATATGTATCTGCCTGTGCAAGAAAAATAAAACAAAATGATTAAATTGAGATGATGTTTCAACTTGAGCTGCAAAACGAATAACTGTCCTTCAATTAAAAGAAATTTGAAGAGTATAAATGATTATTTATACTGAGAGATAACTAGATGGTGGCTATAAGACATTCTGATGGTTCACACAAATGCAAGTGACTTAGGACGGATATAGCATAGGAGAAGAAGAAAGGTAAGACTCAACAAGAAATTGAGCTAGAAGTCTGGCAAGGGCAAACTTACGAAGACCCAAGACATGAAGAAACCCTTGTATGTTTTTTTTGCCTTCATCTTTACTGTGCTTGTCTCCTCATTCTTTCATGGTGTCAAAACTTAATAGTTCAGGAGTGGAAACCACAGAAGAAAGTGATGCATTATCTTTGCTAATATCACTGTTTATTAATGAGTAAGATACTCAGATAATAAGAGACAGTGAAAACTTCTGGTGCCTGAATTTATCAAGAAACGTTGACATGCTTTGGGGGCAGTTTTCCCCCATTTTTTTTTACAATCTTATCTCCAACATGAAACTCATTTAAAAAACTACACAAAACAATACAAATGAATAATCAATAACATAGTTATTGATGCTACTTAGATTTCATAAGGTTGTACTCATCCATGAAGGAAAATAAGCTGTAATAGCATGGGAACTGGACTACAGCAAAAGAAAAGATTCTTTTTTTTTCTGAAGTAATTATAAAAATATCACTTGAGACACTGTATGTCAGGTCATCTGTATTTACTAAATTCTCACATGGTTTCATCCACTCTTTTTTCCTAGGCAGCAGGAACAGTGGAAAGCACATAATCACAGTACAACTATCAGAATTAGAAAATTAACACCTTCACAACATGATCATCTAATCTACAGATTTTATTTATTTCTCCATTTGTCTCGATAATGTCCTTTGTTGAACAGGAAAATTCAGAATGATTCTTTGCAGCCAGTTATCCTATTGTAATTTCTTTCAGTCTCACATACTTCCTGAGTCTTTCTGCTTTTTTGTTTGTTTGTTTTTGGTTTTCTATCTCTGGCTCTGACATTTTTGAAGAGTTCATAGCTGCTTTATACAATATCCCTCAATATGAATTTGGGTAATGTTACCTCATAATAATTTTCTAATTATGGTAACAGAAAAAATACTGAATAAGTGATGCTGTACATCATATTGGAAGGCACATGTCTTGATTTGTTTCATTACTGGTGATAATTTCTCAAGAAGTAATTCAATAATTTAACATGATAACTTTTTAGTTGGGGAGTTTAAGTTTCCCAGTTAAGGAGACTAAACTAGGGTTAATTTGACTTGTGCTATATGTGCACATGAAAAGAGACAATTTATACAGATGTGTACTTGAACAAAAGGGATTTATAACTATAAAGCAGTGCTATTTTGAATATTTTTGTTATTTCTTGAATAAATTCTAAATTTATCACAAATGGTATTTGATAAAGAGAACGCTGAGTTTTGAATATTTAAATCCAATTAGTTTTATTATTAAAAGGCATCCTAGTTGTTCTACCTTCTTATGAAAACTTTTATCGTAAGAGTTAACATACTTGAGCTAGGTTGTGAGCTCACTGACACAAGACAGCATACCTTATTCACTATGTGACTCAAGAGGTAGCTCATAGATTTTTTGAAATAAATGTTTTAGTAGAACTTAGTTACGCTTTTAAGAAGATAGACTTAAATTGAAAATGAACACTGCTGTGGTTTGAATGGGTCCTCCAAAGTTCATGTGTTGAAATTTAGTCTTCAGTGCATCAGTGTTCATAGGAGGGACCTTCAACAGGTGTTTGGGTCATGAGGACTCTGCCTTTATGAATCGATTAATATTGTTATCTCAGGAATGGGCTCCAGAGAGTGGACCTGTTATAAAAGTGAGTTTGCCCCTCTCTTTCTCCCTCATATATAACTGTGTTTGCTCTCTTGACTTTATACCTTCTGCTATGGGATGGTCCTCACCATATGCAGCCTCTTAATAAATAGATCTTGGACTTATCAGCCTCAAGAACTGTGAGCCAAATAAATTTGTGTTCATTATAAATTGTCCAGTTTGTGGTATTCTGTTATAGCAGCACGAAACAGACTAAGATATTCACTGATTCAGATGAAGCTCTCTATTTAGTTTAAACTAATGAGGTTTCACTGTGTTGCCTAATTCAGTAAACAATTATTACCCACCATCTACATCAGTGATTCTCAAAACATTTGTAATAAAAACTGTGAACTGAAAAAAAGAAACGATTTCTGCCCTGAAAAATGTACAATTTTATATGACTATAGCTATCATGATTATTGAGTTATTGTCTCATTTGTCACATTTTGTAATTCCAATTTAACATTTCTTAGTGGAAATGTATTTTTCAACCCCAGACTTGCCATAGAGTAATTATTGAGTAAATGAGTTTTGTTGATAGAATAAGAAACTTAGTTTTAGGTCTTGTATTTGTGTCTTTCTAGAAGTGTCACTTTAAGCACTTCACATAAACTCAGTAGTCTTCATTTCTTCATAAGCAGAGTTGTTGAGAGAACTAAAGTATATGAGATAATTTACCAAAATGTGAGGTATATAATTTTAATTCCAAGTCAGCAAATGAAGTTAAATATATTATTTCATAATTACGCATACTTGCCAAATATAAGTTTAATATTTCAAGTTGGCTGTCTTTTATTTTATAGTGTTAATTAATATGAATATTGGTCATCATTTTCATGAGTTATTGTTTTTACATGTTTGATTTATTTTGCTTTATTTAATTTTTTATGTACATTGTATCATCTGCTGCAGCTATACTTATAGAAGGATAGGAAGGCAAGGATTATTTAAATTTTCACGTATTGTTACAACATCTGTATTAAGAAATATCTAACGATAGCTATTTAACATACTTTTTTTTTTTTTTTTTTTTTTTTTTGAGACCGTCTCACTGTCTCCCAGGCTAGAGTGCGGTGACACGATCCCATCTCACTGCAACCTCTGCCTCCTGGCTTCAAATGATTCTCGTGTCTCAGTCTCCTTAGTAGTTGAGATTACAAGCCTGCGCCACCACAGCTGACTAATTTTTGTAATTTTAATAGAGATAGGGTTTTGCCATACTGGCCAGGCTGGTCTGGAATTCTTGGCATTAAGCAATCTGCCCGCCTTGGCCTCCCAAGGTACTGGGATTACAGGTGTGAGCCACCACACCCGTCTTAGTAGTCAAATTTTATTGTAGTACATAGTTGTTGGTGTTTGTTTGTTTGTTTCCCTTTTGGAAGTAAAATTCAACCTTGGAAATGCTACATCATGTTTGGAATCAGTAATAGTTTAAAATTTAAGATGCATTTTATTACCTTAATAATTTTGTAAATGGTTTGCAACCTGTCAAAAGATTGTAAATCCATTACAGTTGACTATAATTCTATATATATGTGGTCTACTTATTCCTCAATTTTTGATACATATAGATAATTTTTGCTGTGACTCAAAGATAATAAAAGTAACAAGTTGCAGACAGCAAAGTAGTATATAGATTCTTAGAGCACATTTATTTTCTTGCATGCATAGTACACTTTCAAAATTAAGAGTGTGATTTAGACACCGCTTAAGTTTTAAATTTAGTGATTTTGACATATGTAATAATCTATAAGCATTTAGCTGTTTCAAATGCTGACATTGATGAAGCCAGGATCAGCTCTACTACGTCCACTAAATTTCTGTCTGTATCACAATTTTATGCACTTAGGAAAACAAATGAAGCTATGTATTTTATTAATTAAATAACAAATATGAGTTGTTTACCATTACATTTTCTAATTATAGTGTTTTTCATGTCAAAATAAGTTTCAGAAATATAATATAAAAATATCAGATATCTCTCATTTATATCATAGTTTTAAATTGATTTCAGTTAAGTTCCATTGGCAATTTTAGTAGCACTTGACAATAAAATTTTCAAAGTGATTTAAATAATAGACCAGCCTATAAAGGCAAAAAGTAATTTGAGACTAATGAAGAGAGAAGTGTCCTACCATCTACTTGAATATATTGTGAAGCTTCACCTAAACAGTTTCCTTTGTGAATGTATGAACAAATGGAAATGCTTTGGAAGAAACAAAATGTTTAGCACATAGATAGACTTTGATGTTCATAAGAATATACTGTAGGATAATGTGTTATCAAAATACATGTAAAATAATAATAAACTGTTCTAAAATTATGCTTAGATTGCATGTGATATTAAAAAAGAGAACCCATAATTTATATGTCTGTGGAATGTTTAGTTTTTAAAGAGTATATTAACTATGTATATTTATGATGTTGTCAACAAATGCATTATTTATATCTACATTAATTACTTTATACATGTATTTAGTTGTCTTAATGAATTAGCCCATAATCAATCTAATTATCCTAGCTTAAAACCTAGTTGTTATCATTGAAATCCCCTTTTTATCTAACTTCCAATAGCCAGTATGTGACTAAGGTTTATTCTAAACATCCTTTAAATCTGCCTCCTTGTTTCTATCTGCCAAATTATTATATTCAAAATTTAGTATAATTTTAAACCTTAATGGACTACTCATTTTACAACTGGATGTCCCAGACATTCAATATTCCCTTCCTACATTTTAGCCTAAATGAATTTTTTAGTTCAATGTCAACATTTTATTAAAATCCTTTAATTACTAGCAGGAACTGAGGGATTTTAATAAATCGTCACCACCAGTGGTCTTTTCATGACCCATCTCATTAAAATGGCCTAAATGGCCCTACTAATTGGGCTGCTGCCTTCCTCTCTGGCCACATAACTTGTCTCACCCTCACATTCTGCAACACTAGCATTTTTTTCAAATCCCCAAGGGTACCATGCTCTGTGGCCCATCAAGCAATTGCACATGCTCCTTCATCTGCCCATAATTATCTGTGTCCTAATTCTTTATTCAGAACTGAACTCAAAGTCACTTATTCAGAGAAACCATCCCTAACATACGCTCTTAAAACATCACTCACTTTTCCATAGAAAAACTACCAGTTCGAATAGTTTGACTATTTAGTGACTAGTTGATTAATGTCTATCTCTCCCATTAGACTTTAAATCTTATGTACATGTTATTGCTCAACTTTGCACCCCCAATGGTTGGCAGAGTGCACAGCTTAGACTCAGAATGCAGTAAAAAGTTATTGATTAAATATGTATGATTAAATAGTAAAATACATGCATTTCAGCTTTGCAAAGTATTTCATTTTCGATTTTAAAGATGTTGTACATCACCTAATTCACATCACTTTACTGGCAACTTACCTTTACCAAAATCATAAAGGAAACACAGAGCCTATCGGTTAAACTTCAGATCTTTCAGCCTGGTAGACATAAGTCTCTTAAAACACAGCTACCTTTTAAAAGCTGTGCTTTAAAACTTATTTCACACATTAACTCTCTATAAACCTTCTGTTTTTGTTGAGTTGATTTACTCTCTTTCGAAGGCATCTGACAGTCTTATATTTCACCATGTCTGTGAAACTCTTCTTCCCTCTTTGCTTATTTAATTCTAACTGTCGTTTAAAACCTACTCGGGTATACTCATTGACCTCTACTGCACATATATAAATACATAGAACTGCAAATTTGCTATGTACTCTATTGTGTACTTTCATATCTTGATGTGCATATATGTATTTTACAATTAGATTTTTAAAAGTATCATGTGAGTAAGGGTTATGATGAGTTAAGTTTCCTAATAAGGATTTGCAAAATATAAGTTGATTGATAGATGGAAATTATGGAATTATGAAACATAACCTTGGTACAAATAAGGGTTCAGTGGTTCATGTGATGTCTTATTCCATCTAGTTCAAAAATGTTTCACGTTATCAAGTTAGAATTTCACAAAGTTTTATTTTTTATTAAGCATTCTTATGTAGAGAATGATCTGTTTAAAGCAGTAATTTTATTTAAAAGACTGATCTAGTGATAACATGGATTTATTCAATACTTCAACAAAAAAAAAATCTGTTGTGTTTTAAGCAAGGGATCATTGTTAAAGGTATAAAAGTTTGTGAAACGAAGAAGGTCTGTTTTTCTAAGGAATTTTGGTTACTGTCCAGGCACAGTGGCTCACTCCTACCATCCCAGCAGTTTTGGAGGCTGAGGTGGGAACATTGCTTAGGACAGTCGTTCAAGACCTGCCTGGGCAACATAGCAAGACATGCCTCTCCAAAAAGTTTTTTAAATTAACCTGACATGGTGGTGTGTGCCTATGGTCCTAGCTACTGGAGAGGCAGAATGATTGCTTGAGCCCAGGAAGCCTGTGGTAGGTTTGCTCACTGCACTCCAGCCTTGGTGGCAGAGTGAGACCCTGTCACAAAAAGAACAACAACAAAAAAAAATGTGCGGAGGGGATGATTACTAATTGTTGTTCTGTAATGTCAATATCATGAGGAAAGTTAGTGTGCAGAAGCTTTCTGGTAAAGGCAGAATTTAGGTACTGACTGTAGTGATTTTGCTCACAGAAGGCTCCACAGAGTACTAGGATCAGATTTTCATGAGATCTGAAATGCAGATTTCTAGGGCCCATCCCAGACTTACTGATATCAGAGGCTCCATGAGTGTATAACAGACATGCATTAATTTAATATAGTTATACAACTTTTATCCTAAGAACTAAGTATATAGTATTTGGAAATAAGAAATAAGGTTTGCTTTCTACATTTATGGAAAATCTGAGTAGAATGTCCCACAAAGTATCAGTGATAGAAGAAACTTCCAATTATTTTTGGCTGTAGATAAAACCATTAAAACAAACAAGTCATTTAGTCTCTATGCAAATTTAATTTATTTTAATGAGTAATTGCTTTCCTAGTTAACAACATTTGCTAAAGATGCATTGGCTGTCAATAGCTATTTGCTGACCTGACATATTAAAGGATTTATAATCTATTATTAATATTATAATTTTTACTTCAACCTTCATTTTAGATACAGATAGTACATGTATAGATTTGTTACATGGGAATACTGTATGATGCTGAGGTTTGCAGTATGAATCCCATCATCCAAATAGTGAGCATAGTACTCAATAGGTGGTTTTTTAACCCACTCCCCCTCCACCCTCTAGTTGTCACTACTCTCTTTTATTCCAATATTTATGTCCATGTGTATCCAATGTTTAGCTCCCACTCATAAGTGAGGATATGTGGTATTTGGATTTCTCTTCTTCATTAATTTGCTTAAGATTATGGCCTCCAGCTCCATCCATGATGCTGCAAAGACATGATTTTATTCTATATTATGGCTACATAGTGTTTCATGGTATACACATACCACATTTTCTTTATCCAATCTATTATTGATGGGCACCTGGGTTGATTTCATGTCTTTGCTATTTTGAATAGTACAGCAATAAGCATGTGAGTGTGTGTCTTTTTGGTAGAATGATTTATTTCTCATTGAGCATACACCCAGTAATAGGATTGCTCAGTCAAAAGGTAGCTCTGTTTTAAGTTATTTGTGAAATCTCCAGACTGCTTTCTAGTGGCAGGACCAATTTATATTACTATAAACAGTGTGTAAGTATTCCCTTTTCTCTGAAACCTCACAAGCATCTCTTGTTTTTTGATGTCTTATTAATAGCCATTCTGACTGGTGTGAGATGGTATCTCACTGTAGTTGTGATTTACATTTCTCTGATGATTGGTGATGCTGAACATTTTTTCATGTGTTTCTTGGCAACCTCTATACCTTCTTTTGCAAAATGTCTGTTCATGTCCTTTGCCCATTTTTTAATGAGATTATTCTTTGCTTGTTGATTTAAGTCCCCTATAGATTCTGAGTATTAGGCCTTTGTTGAATGCCTAGTTTGCAAATACCTTCTCCCATTCAGTAAGTTTTCTGTTTGCTCTGGTAACAGTTGATTTTGCTATGCAGAAGCTCTTTAGTTTAGTTAGGTCCCGGTTGTCTCTTTGTTTTTATTGCAATTGATTTTGTGAACTTAGCCAAAAAATTATTTACCAAGGCCAGTGTCAAAAAGAGTATATCTTACATTGTCTTCCAGGATTTTTATAGTTTCACATTTTAACATTTAAATCTTTAATCTGTTTTGAGTTAATTTTTGTATATGATGAAAGGCAGGGTCCGGCTTCAATCTTCTGCATATGACTAGCCAGTTATCCCAGTACCATCTATTGAAGAGATTCCTTTTCTTACTGCCTTTTTTGGTCAGCTTTGTCAAAGAATGGTTGTAGGTATGTGACTTTCTGAGTTCTTAAAATTCTGATCTGTTGGTCTATGTGTCTGTTTTTGGTACCAGTACCAATCTGTTAGGGTTGTTGTGGCTTTACAGTGCAGTTTGAAGTCAAGTACTATGATAGCTCCAGTTTTGTTCTTTTTGTTTAGGATTGTTCTGGCTTTTGGGCTCTTTTTTATTGACATGTGAATTTTGGAATCATTTTTTCTAATTCTGTGAATAATTATGTTGGTAGTTTGAAAGAAAGAGCATTGTATCTTTCAATTGCTTTGGGCAGCATGGCCATTTTTACAATAATGATTTTTGCAATCCACGAGCATGGAATGTTTTCCCATTTATTTGTCTTAACCCTGCCATCTGTTGTATTCAAGAGACTCATCTCACATGTAATGACACCCACAGGCTAAAAGTAAGAGTAGAATAAGATCCACCGTGCATACAGAAAACACACAAAAAAGCAGGAGTTGGTAATGTTATATCAGATATATCAGACTTTAAACCATTAAAAATTAAGAAGGACAATGAAGGACATTGATGATAAAGAGTGCAATTCAGTAAGAAGCCTTAAGTCTCCTAAATATATATGCACCCAAGATTGGAGTGCCCAGATTCATAAAACAACTTCTTCTTGGCCTATAAAGACTTATAAACCACACAGTAATTGTGGGAGACTTTAACACCCCCCTGACTGTGTTCAATAGATCATTGAGACAGAAAACTAACAAAGAAACTCTAGACTTCATCTTGGCACTTGACCAATTAGACCTAACAAACATCTACAGAACACACCACCCAATGACCACAGAATACTCATTCTTCTCATCTGCACACAGAACATATTCTAAGATTGATCACATGCTCACTCATAAAGCAAGCACCAATACACTCAAAACAAATTGAAATTATGCCAAGTACACTCTTAGACCACAGTGCAATGAAAATAGAAATCAATACCTATTGATTTCTTAATACTACACAATACTCCCAATACTACACACATCTCCCAATACTACACAAATACATGGAAATTAAACAGCTTATTCCTAAATAACTGTTGAGAAAACATTGAAATTAAGGGAGAAATAAAAAACTTCTTTGAAATATATGAAAACAGGGGAAAAAACTCACCAAAATCTCTTGGATGCAGCAAAAGCAGTGTTAAGAGGAAAGTTCGTAGTCCTAACTGCCTTTATCAGGAAGATAGAAAGGTCTCAAATTAACAATGTAACTTTGTACCTAAAGGAACTAGAAAAAAAGAGCAAATAAACTCCAAAGCTAGCAAAAGAAAATAAATAACTAAAATTAGAAAATAACTTAAAGAAATTGAGATGTAAAAATCTATAAAAAGATCAATGTAACCAAGAATTGGTTTTCCAAATAAATAAATGAGATTGATATGCCTCCTGGCTATATGAACAAAGAGAAAGAAAAAGAAGACCCAAATAAAGCCCAATCAGAAATGACAAAGGTGATATTACAAATGATCCCACAAATATATACTCAGAACCCAAATATACTCAGAGATGACTGTGGAGAACTATGCACATAAATTAGAATATCTAGAGGAAATGAGTCAATACCTGGAAGCACACAATCTCCCAAGATTGAATAAGGAAGAGATTGAAATCTTGAATAGACCAATATCAACTTCTGAAATTGAATCAGTATTAAAGAATCTGCCAACCAAAACGAAAGCCCTGGTTGAGGTGAATTTACAGCCAAATTCTACCAGATGTATAAAAAGAAAAAAAAAAATCATACCAGTTCTACTAAAACCATTCCAAAAAGTTGAGGAAGAGTGGCTCCTCCCTAATCCTTTCTATGAAGGCAGCATCACCTTGACACTAAAATCTGGCAGAGACACAGTGAGAAAAGAAAAGTGCAGACTAAAATCCCTCATGAACATAGACACAAAATCCTAATAATAATAAACTAACGAATTGAATCCAGCAGCACATCAAAATGTTAATTCAGCATGATCAACTGGACTTTATTCCTAAGATGTGAGGCAGGTTCAACATATGCAAATCAATAAATGTGATTCACTGTGTAAAAATATCAAACCATATAATCATCTCAATACTCAGAAAATGATGTGATAAAATTCAGCATCCTGTCATGATAAAAACTCTCAAGAAACTAGGCATCAAAAGAACATACCTCAAAATGATAAGAGCTATGCATGACAAACCCACGGACTACAACATACTAAATGAGTAAAAGCTCAAACCATTTCCCTTGAGAACTGGAAAAAGACAAGGATGCCTACTCTCACCACTCCTATTCTACATAGTACTAAAAGTCCAGGCCAGAGCAGTTAGGCAAGAAAAATAAATAAAATCCACTAAAATAGGAAAATAAGTCAAACTGTCTCTCTTTGCTGAGGATATGATCCTATACCTAGAAAATCTTGTATTCTACCTAAAGACTCCTAGAATTGATAAACAATTTTAGTAAAGTTTTAGGATACAAAATAGGGGTACAAAAATCATTAACATTTACATACACTAACACCGTCTAGACTGACAGTGAAATCAAGAAAGGAATCCCACTTACAATAGCCATAATGCAGATGAGATATCTAGGAATATAGCTAACCAAGGAGATATAATGTAATTATAAATTGTGAATAATTACAGTAAATTTTGGATATTTAATTTTCTCTAATGGTATAACTTACATATGACCTTCATTGTTTTTACAAAATTTCCTAATCTGAATTTTTCACATTATATGCAATAGTTTACAGTTCACTTAAATGGACTTAAATGGGAATAAAGCATTATAGACCCTCAGCATCTAGTTCTGTGTCGTTGATTGTTTTAAAATAAAAGACATGAAATAAGAGAAAGAAATAAAGTTACAATTTTAAATTTTACTTATTTGTTGTATTGAACATTTATATATTCCATACCTTTAACAGTTATATTTCAGTATTTTATTCCTAGTTTAGAGCAGCCAAGTTCCAACCTTGATTTGCTTTATTTTAATAATGCATAATGGTTAACAAATAATTAATAAACATCTCTGAAAGGTAAAAAATGGTCAAAATTTGAATTTTATTCTGATATAAATGTTACATTTTTAGAGTTCTAGTAAGATTTAGGGTACGGATTTATGATGTGTAAGACATAGACTACATTCATGTATTTTTATGAGAGTCTCCTTATGTGCTTTGGAAACTCACAGTTCAATATGATTATGATCCTTGCCTGCCCTCAAAGGGTTGTGGTTTATTAGAAGGAGATGTATATGTAAAGTAATAATCCAACATCTAGCTAGATGTATCATTTTCAATATAATTGGTATTATATTTTAAAACTTTTATTTGGGCAATATGATTTACTATTTTCAATCACTTTCAATCATTACTGCTTCTTGAATAAAATATATTTTTCAGTTGTTTAATATTCTTTATTACTGAATTGTAGAAGTCATAGAGGGGTGATATGGTTGGTTCTGTGTCCCCACCCAAATCCCATCTGGAATTATAGTCCCCACATGTTGGAGGAGGAGCCTGATGGGAAGTTATAGGATTATGGGGGCGGTTTCCCCCATGCTGTTCTCATGATAGTAAATTCTCAGGATATCTGGTGGTTTAAAAGTGTGGCACGTCCTTCTTCACCCACTATCTCTCTCCTGCCACCATGTAAGATGTGCCTTTCCTCTCCTTCGCCTTCTTCCATGATTGTAAGTTTCCTGAGAACTCCCAAACCATGTGGAATTGTACATCAATTAAATCTCTTTTCTTTTTTTTTCTTTTCTTTATAAATGACCCAATCTTAGGTAGTTGTTAATAGCAGTGTAAAAATTGACTAATAACAGAGGATTTATTATTTTCTATGCTCTTTAACATGATTTTTATCTACCTGCATAACAAGAACATGCATACTAAAAATGTGGTGAATAATAGGGTAATAATGACACATTTAATCTGCATTACATAATATGTTCTTTATGCATTGCCTTTAATCTCATTATGAATTATTTCACTTAAATAATATTTTAAAATTATTATATTTTAAATTCCATGTGAATATAATTGATTATACTTTTAGATTCAGGATCGACCAATGATCATTATGCATTTACTTATAATGACATAATGGAAAGTCCTAAGCTAAAAAGAGGAAAACATAATCATCTACTTCATTCATGAATGCACTTGCAGTTAAAAAAATTAAAAATGTATGTATTTAAAATATTACAACATGTGAAAACTGGTTTTTTTTTTTTTCATATTTTGCCTAAAGCAAAATGCTTTATATCATGATAGTACTTGCATTTCTGACATGATCTATACTTACCATTTTGAAATGTCTCTTTTGGGTGAGATTATACAGGTTAAGAAATATTTCTGCAGCATCCAGGGCCTAAATTATAGCAATCACACACACCAGGAAGGGGATGGGAATAAAGAGAAGGGAAATTGCCTAAATTGCCCATTAGCTTTATAAAAAAATTAAGCTATTTTCTTCTGGAGAATTATCTTGCTTTTGTGGAAAATAAATAAATTTTGAGTTAGACTGACCAGGGCTACATTTACTAACATTTTTTTGATGTGAAGCCCTGAGAGAGCTACTCAAGTTTTCTGAGCCATAATTTGCTCAGTAGAAAATGAACATATCAAAACCTTACAGAGTTTTCTAAACAAATAGTGAAATCATATTTATGTTCTCTATTCTCTGGAACCAAAACAAATCATGTTTTTCTGTATTTTTTAAAAATGTAATCTCAGCCAGATGCGGTGGCTCACACTTGTATTCCCAGCACTTTGGGAGGCCAAGGTGGGCGGATCACCTGAGGTCGGGAATTTGAGACCAGCCTGACCAACACAGAGAAACCCCATCTCTACTAAAAATACAAAATTAGCCAGGCGTGGTGGCACATGCCTGTAACCCAGCTACTCAGGAGGCTGAGGCAGGAGAATCGCTTGAACCTGGGACACGGAGGTTGTGGTGAGCCAGGATTGTGCCATTGCAATCCAGCCTGGACAAGAGCAGAACTCCATCTCAAAGAAAAAAAAAAGTAATCTCATCAGTTTCATAGCTATCATCCACGTCAGTGACTCTCAGATTAATACATTAACCTTCATATCTATTTAATTATAATTTTCAAAAAGATAAACACAATAATCTCTGGCAAATATGAAATAAACACATGCCAAAGATTCCGTTTAACTCATTAATTAATAGCAAGATATTGAAACTGACACAAAGATCATATGAGAAGGTAACTATATATGTGTGTTTATGTATATGTACATGTATGCATGTATTAATACAATACACAATTTAATAAAGAAATTTTAAGGTTTCCAGGTTGGAGACAAAACTGATCAATATTTTCCAGGGCAATAAGCTGTAACTTTTTTTATTTCACTAAACTAAAATTATATCCATAATTACACAATAGCAACAGCAAAGGTGTAAGTTAGCCTCCATCCCTACAGAGTTGGAAAATGGCCTAGTCAGTAGAAAGTCAAGGCCAGCACTGGATTAAAAGAACACCAAGTGTCTCTTTTCCCCACTTCCAACTTTAGAATATTTTTTGTTACCTTTCTTTCATCATATTTTGTGTGTATATATACATGCACGCATAAGTTTAGAGGCACACACAAATACAAAATTATATAGAATATATAAATGTTTTCACCTATTTGATATTTCCATTTGGCAATCTAGCAGTGTCATCTGTTGTAACATTTCTGAAACACACAAATGCACCAACCCGTTCCTTCATAGCTCTGTATATCAGTAAATAATGCCACCACCTCTCCATGTACTGAAGCTCCAAATCTAAGATCATCTATGATCCTTTAATTATTTA
Organism: Rhinopithecus bieti; assembly: GCF_001698545.2. NCBI lineage: Eukaryota > Metazoa > Chordata > Mammalia > Primates > Cercopithecidae > Rhinopithecus > Rhinopithecus bieti. Next base: position 222,321 of record NW_016807254.1, read on the forward strand.
TTTTCCTTTAAACCCACAGACTACCATAATCATGTTCTGTTGAGAGCACCCAGACCACATTGCAAATGTATCTATTTTGTAATTTTTCTATTACTATACCTTCTATTCTATGGTGCCACCATCTCTCACACATATTACTGCTGCACCATAGCTTCCAAACTTCATTTCTTCCCATCCATTTTCCACACACATGTCTAAACCACCTAATGGCTATTCATTATACTTTGATACAAAATTATTACCCTTGCCTACGAGGTTCTATGAACTGTCTCTGAACTAACTTGCCAAGTTCATCTTGTATTATTTCTACTACATACTCACTGTACTACAGCCACATTGATATTTTTGATTTCTAAATTCTCCAAGCTCTTCCCCACCTGATAAATAGTTAATTCCCTCTTGCTGTACTTCTCACATCCAGGATCATCTTCTGCTTGTACCTTTGTTTAAATATCACCTCTTAATAGAGGCCTTCCCTGACCACTTAATTTAAATTATCACCCTCTCATTACTCTCCGTCATGCCATCCCACTTTATTTTCTTCAGAACACACACACTTCTAGCTTACTTTTTAATTTGTTGGTCTTATTTCCACCGCAATATGAGCTCCATGGGCATAGCTGTCTTATCTGTCTGATTCAAGACAGTCTCCTCAGTATCTGGAACAGGGTCAGGCATGTGGGAAGCTCTCAACACATAATGATAGATAAAATGAATGACTGATACAGATGAAGTACTAGATATTGCTTAATCCTGCATAAAAGTAAGGTTCTTGGTGCAGAAAATGGTTGGTGTGCCAAAAACGAAATTCATTTATTTATCCTTTTTTTTTTTTTTCCTTTTTTTTTTTTTTTTTTTTTTTGGTCTAGATGTGACTAAAATTGCAATTAAAGTATAATGTGAGAACCAATATATCCATTTCAGTTGGGCAGATTCACTGTGCACAGGTTACCAACTGATCTCAGCCTAGTGAGAGAGAACATCCACACACAAAAGAAGTTACAATAAGCATGTTTATTATTTACAGATAGACAGCGAGGGGCAACAGAAGCATAGAATTCACCAAGGCTCATTCACCACAGTGAATGGCATTTTGCCTGCACTTGCCTGACTTACACTGGAGCTGCGGGATCCTGAAAGGCAGCCCACTCCCAATTATGCACCTAAGGGACAATGCCTTACCGTCAGAGGCTACAGCATTGATGAACATCTCTTTTCCAGGGTAGACTGAAACAAAGCCCAGGCTGTTCTGGCCAATTCCCCCTTATCTCAGGATGTTGAATTCCTAGCCTATTTTATACTTATTCTTGAGAACTACAAGCAGGAAATGGTGGGGGTAGAACTGGGTCAGTCCAAGGTCACCCAGAGAACTGCCTTGCACTTTCTCAAATATGATTCATGATAATGAACTTTGGAATGTACTCAAAAAGTACACAATATCAAGGAAGTACTACTGTATGATGATAAATGTGTTTTGTCTCAATATGAATCCCTATAACTTGCCTTTTCTCTTTTCAGCGTCTTTTGATTGATAATGTTCTACATCCCTGAAATGTGTTTATAACATCATAATCTATTTTTTGCTATAAAGAAAAAAATGCTCACAATAAGAATGGAGCATGGGGAGTGTATTAGTTAGTTTTCACACTACTGTAAAGACATATCCAAACTGGGAAGTCTATAAAGGAAAGAGGTTTAATTGACTGACAGCTCCACATGGCTGAAGAGGCGTCAGGAAACTTGCAATCGTGGCAGAAGGCAAAGGGAGAAGCAAGCACCTTCTTCACAAGGCAGCAGGAGAGAGAAGTGAGAGCACAGGAAAAAGTGTTATTTATAAAACTATCGGATCTCATGAGAATTCACTCATTATCACAAGAAGAGCATGGGGGAAACCTCCTTACAATCCAATCACTTCCCTCCCTTGACACATGCAGGTTACAGGTCCCTCCCTGGACGTATGGTGATTACAATGTGAGATGAGATTTGGGTGGGGACACACAGCCAAACCGTATCATGGACCCATTTGATTCTTTAACAATATTTTAGATGTAACTGTTTTTGTAACTTATAACTGAACACATGAGATAGACTATAAATTGAGTCTTCAAAAGGTTCAATACTATGTCTATTTTGGGGTTTTTAGGGTTATACGTTCATGATTTACCTCAAACAATTTATTAAATATTTTACTTTGTTTTGTATTTCTATTGTGTGCTGATATATTAATATGAGGGTAGCTTTTTTCCCCTTAATGGCCTAAATGTAAGTGCAGTCAAGAGATTTCCTCTAGGAGTAGGAGAATTAGAGGTTATGTACTTGTTGGGTTTATAGCTGTTTGAATTGAGAGAAGGCAACTCACTGCTTTATTCTTGTTTTTAGTGTGAGAGAGGCTATGGCCCTTTGGTACTCTCCACCACATCTACAGTTATTCAGCAACAAACAATATTTGTTTCACAATCGGTAGTGCAGATTGGGATCTGTGAAGTGGAAAATGTAAGTTTGTACTTACAGGATCAGATCACACAAAAGTGATCTGAACTGTACTGGACACATTATAGATAGACAGATAGACCCACAGATGACTGAAAGGAAAAAAAAAGAGCGAGAGAGGATATTTTGGAAGTCATTTTTATATTCTGACCCTTTTTTGTTTATTAAGGGAAAGACTTGGACTTTATATTTGGATTTGTGTGTTTTATAAAAATGCATATATGTTAACAAGGACATTACTTGGATAGAACTACATATTCCCATATTTCCTAATAGTAGAACAGTACCTGGTATGTAATGGCCACTCACTAAATCACTAAATACTTGTTGAATGCATGTCACGTGAATAAAAGATAGATTTCTCTAAGAACAGAGTAGCCCTGTGTGATATATGATGGGAAAAGTGAGATCCATGTGAGGACATGGAAATAGTAAGTAGGTGCTGTGGCTTGAATGTGCTCCCCAAAATTGAAATGTTGAAAATGAATCACCAGTACAATAGTATTAAGAGGTGAGACCTTTAGAAGGTGATTAAGTCATGAGAGCAGAATCCTCAGGGATGGAATTAATGGCCTTATAGAAAGGCTAGAGGGAGTGGCTTTGCTTTCCTCCACTGTTCTGCCATGTGAGGACACAGCATTTGCCCCTCTAGTGGACACACAATGAGGTGCCATCTTGGAAGCAGAGGTCAGGTTCTCACCAGTCACTGAACCTGCCAGCGCCTTGATCTTAGACTTCCAGCCTCCAGAATTGTGAGAAGTAAATTTCTGGCTTTATACACTACTCAGTCTCAGACGTTTTGTTATAGCAGCACAAACAGACTAAGACAGTAAGCTTACTTACCATGGTAGGGTAAAGCTTGAGGAAAAATTACAGGGATTTGGAAGGAGCCCCATATGTCAAGTGACGCAGCGGGGACTGATGTGTTGGAGTGAGAGTGGCAACTCAGGAAGGCAGTCTCAGGGAGTTCCAGCAACAAGTCATTGTACCAACAGGACTGCTGAACTTGATAGATGTGAGCATGGTGTCAGGTGTAGGACTAGGAAGACAGACTGGATCACATTAGTTAGTGTACCAAACTGGGACATCTGGCCCACAGCCTTAAATTTTCATACAGGAATTTGAAGAAAACAAGGTTATGGAATAGCCTTAGTGATAGGAACAATGTAAGGCTCCGCCTTAGGAACCAGGGCATTAAAGCATAAACCAGGGCATAAGCCATGACTGTGAGCCATGCTCAATCTTGAAAGAGCCACCTGGGTTCCTGAAATTGTTCAGTTTGTCAGAAAAGTAATAAAAACATGATATTTTAAAAGATTATAATTAGGTAACAAGATTTTATTTTAATAAAACATATGGATGTGTTCATTGACTAATCTTTACACACAGCATCAAGATTTTTTTTTTCTGCTGTGTGTTCTGGGGCACTGATTTCACTTCCGTTTTATAATTTCAGGCAGAAAAAGGTTAACGCAGCATTCTTGGTTGCTCACAAACTGCACATTCCAAAGAAGGGTCTGTCTTTAGTATTGACTTTTGGCTGAATCTTAGGAAATAATCTCTGAAAACTTGAAATATACTACCTGATAAGAATATTTTTATATACCTGGGGTCTTGGGACATACTTTACCAGTTTGAGCAGTAAAGGTTATGCTAAGAATGTGATTTATGGTGAATGCCTGTTTTTGCTCTGAGGGAGGGGAGAGACTGAGTAGCTGAGTTCCATTGCACCGGCATTGCATGCTTGCATTACTGACCCCCAGTAAAAACCCTGTATGCCAAAACTTGAGTGAGCTTCTCTGATTAGCAACACTTATCATGCATTATAACACATCATTGCTGAGAGGATTAAACGCATCACCATGAGACTCCACTGGGGGAGGACCCCTGAGGTGGCTTCTACAGGTTTCTCTTGGACTTCCTTCCTTGCACCTTTTCCCTTTGTTGCTTTTAATCTGCATTTTCTCTGTGATAAACCATAAATATAGGAGATTTCTGACTCCTGTGAGATTTTCAAGCAAATTATTGAGCCTGAAGTTATCTTCAGGACCTCCAACACAATTTCCTATATAAACCACCACATACTGCACCATCCATTATTTCCAGGTTTTGTTTCTTTGAAGAAGGAACACTTAATAGAACTTGGAATCTGACCTCAGATTCTTTCCAAATTTTATGATTTTTGAATTAAGGGAAAAGTTCATCTTGCAAAAACTATGTATGCAAACTAACACAAGTGATTTTTGGTGGGCATAAAAGTACTAAAGAGAATGGACGTGCAGGGACACTTCTTGAGTAATAACTAACACTTATTGAACGTGTACTATTCGCCAAGCAGTATTGTATGCCCTGAAAGGTTTCAACCCATTTAATACTCAATTATGTTATTTAGATCAAGAGTCCCTAATCCCTGGTCCACAGACTGGTACCGTGGCCTGTTAGGAGCGAGGCCACACAGCCAGAGGTGAGTGGAGAGTGAGTGAGCTTTACTATCTGTTCATGTCTTGCAAGATCAGCGGGGGCGTTAGATTCTCACAGAAGCAAGAACACTATTGTGAACTGCCCATGAGAGGGATTTAGATTGTGTACTTCTTATGAGAATCTAACTAATGCCTGATGATCTGAGGTGGAACAGTTTCATCCTGAAACCATCTTCCACCCATCCACCACCCGATTCATGGAAAAATTGTCTCCCATGGAACCAGTCCCTGGTGACAAAAAGTTGGAGACCACTGACTTAGATGTCTGTACAAATACAGTGAAATTAATATCGCAAAGTAAACTAGGATACTTCAAGAAAGAAATTCGAGTTTTTAATTTACCTTTTTATCTACTTTTCCTAAAATACTCTCTTTAATTTATGAATGGCTTAAATTTTCTCTTTATTGAGAACCATGGTAGTTCTTCATAATGTTGTCTTTGAAGATAAATTTTCATACTGATATTTCAAATAACTGTAAGTCATATTTTGGATGAATATAATATGAGACCCCTGTTGAAGAATTATGTTCTAAGATATCAACCCACAAGGAGTATCTAGTTTAGATAATTCCTTTACAGCTTTCTTTTTCAGTTAAGATTTGTAGTGAAAATTTAGATTTTGTGCTTTTCACTCTTTCATAGCCATGGAATGCTAAATGTTACTAGACGCTGTACAAAATGTGAGAGAAGAGGGCAATATCCTGCCCTGAGATGCTTGCAATTTGTCTTAAAATGTAAACTTTAGTTACGTAAGTTAAAATGAAATACATAATTTTTCTATTTTGACTGATATTGAAATGACACAGCCATGTCACATTTATCTCCTTTAATATTATAATTTTAAAATGAGGATTTAGAGGGAATAGCTTTTTTTCAGATGGAAACACAATTAAATACTTTTTAGATGGAAACACAATTAAAATTTAAAAAAAATTAACATTAAATACTGGCATGCTGTTATTAGGAGTATGAAAAAAATTTTAAAGTAAACATTTTATGAAAAGATTAAAACTAAACAGTTTCTGTATTCATATAAAAGCTTTAAAATATTTCTCACATTGTATTTAGCATCAATAATTCATTCTTCAATTTTAACCTACAAGAAATTTTACATTCAACAACAGAAATAAGAACTTAAAAATGTCATGTTTTGTAGATCCTCCCACTGATATATCATATCAGGGCTAAACTTTTATTTTCTTTTCAATAATTGTTCATAAAATGAATAGGGGGCACAGCAGTGCTTGAGGAGAGATATAAAAATCAAACATTAATTTTATTCAGGTGAGATGATTTGTATGCAAGCTGATCAGGCTACAAGTTTATCTCATTACAAGCTCAAGGCTCTTAGCGTTTCATCATTTCTCAGATGTCATTAAGTTTAATAATATGACTGCCTGTATTGTGTATTAAAAATGTGTGTCTATTCTGCAATTCCATATAATGGTAAAGTGTTTGTGAATATTTATTACTTTGTCTCTAGTGCTCTCTACTTTAGACTGAATAGCAAAGTTAATTGCCTATACTGCTCTAACTGCATTGTTTAGAGAATGTTCTCTCCTCTTTCTGTTCAGTTGCAAAGATGTTGGTAGGATGCAGATTTTTTGAAGTGCAATAATTGGCATGAGAAAATTTGCACACAGAATTGCACACCAAATTAAAACACAGTAGGTACACTTGGTCTCTGGCAAGGTCAGTTAGCTCTATGTCCTTCTCTCTAAGAATGTGAGTGGCCAATCAGGGTAATTTTAACAGATGCAGAGGCACAATTTTGCATATGCAATTTGTTTCAAGAAATTATGATAAACACACAATATTTTAACTGATATTGTGAGTTCAGGGGTACAAGTACAGGCTTGTTACACAGGTAAACCTGCATCATAGAGATTGTTGTACAGATTATTTCATCACCCAGGTATTTCATTATGGTACTAGGCTTAATGATTCCTCATTCTCTCCTTCCATTCTCCAAGGAGCACCAATTTTAAGTGACAGCAAAAAAAGTGTTTGCAAGAAGTCTTTTAAAAATGCACCATTTAATTAGTCATTCACTTTATTATTATCAAAATTAGTAGTTCTTTATGAAATTCTTCAATATGGGTGTAGTTTCTGTTTATATTATTTTGTTTTGGTTCTTCAAATTTTTTTCTTCTTTGTTTTGCTCTCACTGGAACCCAGTAAATATTTTGTTCTGAAATCAAGAGACTTTAAATTTAGCCTAAGATTTGTCTCTCAAATATTGTCTTAGAGAGACCACTTTATTTTTCTGTATGTGCTTTTATACTGGCCAAATAATGGATCCCTTACCTGTATATCATAATCTACAGTGTCTTCTTTATAACTTACTAATATTAGTGTAAATGTAAGTAATTATACTACTGATTTATTTCCTTAAATAGAAAAACTTTCAATGTGATTTCCATTTTTTCCTCCTCTCTAGTAATTCATCAGACTATAGCAATTTGTCCAACTTTAAAGGAGAGCCAACTTTCCTTCTGTAAATATCTCCAATGCTCCACTCAAATTAGGATTATAATTCATCCAGACATATGTTATTTAGGAGGAAAAACTATCCTAAGTAATAGATAAAAATGTACTCTTAAAACATTTAATAGGCCAGACACGGTGGCTCACACCTGTAATCCCAGCACTTTGGGAGGCCGAGATGGGCAAATCACGAGGTCAGGAGATTGAGACCATCCTGGCTAAGATGGTGAAACCCCATCTCTACCAGAAATACAAAAAATTAGCCGGCGTGGAGGCACGTACTTGGGAGACTGAAGCAGGAGAATGGCGTGAACTCAGGAGGTGGAGCTTGCAGTGACCTGAGATCACGACACTGCACTCCATCCTGGGTGACACAGTGAGACTCCATCTCAAAAATAATAATAATAATAATAATAATAATAATAATAATAATAATAATAGATTTCTGCTGTCTTATTTCTTCTCTTTACCTCGTCTAGTCTTAGAAAACTCAACCCACCTTTCTAAGACATATATGGGTCCAACACATGCATGCCCTTCTAGCTGAAAACAAATAAATAAAAATCATAAACACACACACACACACATTTCATAATTGTATGTGTTCCACATCTTTTTCTAGACATTCTAAAGACAAGAAAGAATCCATCCAATGTTGTTTAGATGGTCTGATAATTTAGTCTGTTTGATGAGTGTTGTGCAGTAGAATTACTTCCAAACTTTACAGAGTTGGTTCAGTTTAATATATGTAGGACATTACCAGGTGTGGAAAATGCAAGGATACAGGTAAATGAATATGAAAGTACATGTTATAATCTGGAAAAAAAAAGGAGAGGATTAGAATGTATAAAGCAAGTACCAAATAAGGTAGATTGTTGTCCAGTTGTAAAGGATTTGAATCTCTATGATGGTAACCTTCACATTTTGCTGATTACTATTGAGAAGACATCAAATTTTTAATTAATAAAATAATATTACAAAATTCATGGGAAGAGGAGCTTTCAAGAAATAGGAAAATCTCAAAAATATCCAGTGCTGCAGTGTCTAGCATGAAGACCTTGAAGAGGCTATTAGATGGGGTAACTTGCAAGTTCTTAGAGAGATTGAAATAGAATAAGAGAACATGGAACAGAAACCAGTAGATAACCTTCTACTAAAAATACTTTTAAAATTAATTTCCAATTATCAATCCAAGGGAGTGAATGGAAGATGAAAAAACGGGAAGACTAATATAAAAAAGAAAATAAGAAAACTGTATCTCATTTTCCTCAGAGAATGGTGTGTGCATCTCCTAACCAATTAAATAAACAAATGTGTGTTGAAGTGAAAACACGATGGGACATGTGGATTCCTTCAAGAATGCAAAAATGTTAATTTTACCTGTGAGCTTAACACAGAATAAGCTGCCAGCCATAATTAGAATATAAGTATAAGAAAATAAGTGGATTTTACCACTACTCCCTGGTAGGATAGCCCTTAGACCTTGGTTTCAGGTCTTCAGATCAGAGAAAATGAAGTAAGAAAATGTTTACTTAGATATTGCTATGCTGTTAAAATTTGATAATATTATTCTATGTTTCTGATCAAAAGGAAAGTCTGCAAATTATTTTAGTGATCCCCAAAAGTCTTAGACTTTTTTTGTTCATAGTTATAATATAATATTTGATCTGCGAATTTTTTGGTATAAATACTTTTCATGTCACATCTAGTAGTAAAAACCTGTTATGCAGACTGTGACTGTAGCTGTGTTCCTCTAGGGTCTAATATTGGAAAAGGTTTCTTTGTTATAGTGAAGGATACTTGGAGAAGCTCTATTTTTGCCTGAGCAAAATCTTTCTATTCTTTCTTTTCATGATCCTAAAATAACTTTCATTCCTTTTTACATCAGTATTTTCAGAAGTGATCAAATTAAATAGGTAAAGTAGATAAATGACTACCAAATTAGCACAAATCCCACCTCACCAACTTTTCCATGATTATTAGATCAGCCCAAATATAAACATATTTAATTTCCTGACATGAGAATCCATAACATACACCATATCTACAGAAGGCATCTTCAGAACACCTGATTATCTCAGGCACATGGATGTTTTCACAACATTAAAATATAATTAGGTCTAGCAGCTTTGGCCAAATTCAGGAGAAAGGTTTGAGAATCTGCTGCTTTGTAATTAACGTCTAATTGTTGGTAATTATGTTGTTTAGTTTTGTGCACAACCCAATTTATTTTTTTGCACAAGGGCCCATACCAATTATACTCTGGCCACAACTGTTAAGGTTATCAACAAATTAAGTACTGATTGCCAGAAATGCATGAAAATGGTCTCCTACCAATTTGCATAAAGGAGGCTCCTAAGCCAAAAAAAAAAAGAAAAAAGAAAGTCTATGTTGAATGTTGGATCTCCTGTTTCATTTCTAATTATCTACTAATGGTTAGCCAGGCCAGAATTTATCTCAGAAGCTAGAGGTGAATAGCGATATAAGTTTTACAGATCTATTTCTTACTATGTTTAAAATATTTAGACACCATTTAAAATTTGTATAGCCTGACAGAAAACTTAGCAAGGTTTTGCATTTAAACAGGTTTTTGTTTCTGCAGTTGCTTTTGATTTACTTTAGTGCAGCAGAGTTGAGTCTTTAATATTTTTTTGTTTTGTTTTGTTTTCCTGCAAAATAGCCACTTGGTGCAAGCTGAAGCAATGTGAAATGAAGAGCATGCATTGAAAATATTTACTCCCTTATTGATAAAGTATTTCTTCTCATAAAAGACCTCCTAAAATTGAAAATAATTTAAAATCTCCAAGGACTGATTTTATAGTATAACTTATGAGTATTTTTTAACATTCTTCTTGCAGTGACTACTTAAATAACTTTGAACATAAAAATTAAAACATAAAATCTCTTGTAAAATCTTACTGTAATGATAATTACGCTATTTTAGCCTATAATATACAATAAAGATATGTACTGAAAATATGTTACACATTACAGTGGTGATGTATAATACTGAGATCCTGATAAAATGAATCCGCAGAGTGAAAGTATTTGGGGTTATAATTCATGGAAACAATAGCTTTTAGTGTTCTGCACTGTATCATAAGAGTGACAATGTTGTGATGAAATGTAATGTATAATCCCCTCGGTCACACACACTAATTTTTTTCTGACCTGAAGAATAATGTGTCTCTATTTTAATAATAGTGTCATGATTCTTAGCATCCTATACTAAGTAGATAAAAGACCTGTACTTGAGGGTATAACTAGCAATCTAGTTTCAATTAGGAGAATCTATCAGCGTTTTCACTGCTTATAGCTTTCCTGGTAAAAGACATATTTTACTTATTAAAATAAAGAATATTTATTAACATGGTCTACAGTGACTGCATATTAAAGCTGAAATAAAAAATATTAATTTTAAGGCTTGATATGGGACCAGGATATATAAAGGAATTATATCTAGGCTTATATAAAAAATGTAAAGTACATGAAAGGTCTTTTCTGTCCTCTCTGTTTGCATTTGTCCTAGTGATCTCTCCTGGATGCCCAGTCACCTAGTGGCTCCTTCTTCAGCAAACCACATACTTGGACTTCCTTGTGCGCATCATCCCTATGACTGGAATTTACTTAAAACATATTATGTGCTAGGCACTGTGCTAGGGGCTGACATCACAAAGGATAAATCAACATTATTCCCATCCTGGAAAAGAACGCCATAAAAGTGAGGCACCTAAATCACTTACTAGCCTATGTTCTTTTTATTTCTCTGCCCTCCACATATTAGTTTCTATTGCCTTCATGTGCTGGGTTCAACAATATCTACAACCTGCTAAAATAGTATGTTTAGTATTCAGGGTTTCTGATTAAAAACACTTTTCACTTCTTTCTTTTCTTCTTACTTCTAACTTCTGCCACTCAAGCTTTCAAGTATCTGTGTTTTATCAGAATATCCTGCATTGTTTTTTTTTATCCCTCTCTTTAACACACTAAGGCTGATTAAGTAAACCAAAGTAAAAATCTCATAATAGCAAAGAACCTTAAATACCTGAAGTCCTGTTGTTCAGGTGAGAAAGGTTACACTTTTCCCAAAAGTATCCTAAGTATAAATTTTCCCTTTATTGCCAATGAGTTACTCTTTTGTTCTCCTATAACAAGCTATCTATACCTCGATTACGTTGTCATAGATTGTTATTTATGAGTTTCCCTCTTTTTCTGCATGACAGCCTCCTCTAAATCAGATGGTATTTGGCTTATCTACATTTGTCTTGACAAATGTCTTGACAAGACACTTGATAAGTGTCTTGACGTGACACTTATTTTTCAGAGTCCAGCAAGCTAGCTCAACCATGTTCCTCTCTCATGGTGCCAGTGGAAGGAAATAAGGCACACCTAAAAGAACGAGGACATTTCACCTTTCTGATTTCATTATACCATGCACGTTTCATTGGCCAAAGAAGATCATGGCATCAATGGCACGGAAAAGCATACCACTCACTTGGAAGTTGGGGGTATTCAAAGTAAAAGAATAACATGGCCGGGCGCGGTGGCTCAAGCCTGTAATGCCCGCACTTTGGGGAGGCTGAGGCGAGGCGGATCCACGAGGTCCAGGAGAGCGAGACCATCCTGGCTATACGGGTGAAACCCCGTCCTCTACTAAAAAATACAAAAAAAAAACTAGGCCGCGGCGACGAGGCGGGGCGCCTGTTAGTCCCAGCTCTCGGGAGCGCTGAGACAGTGAGAATGGCGTGGGCGGCCGGGGACGGGATGGCCCGGTGGGGGCCGGGGGGGGGCGGGCGGGGGGGGGGCCCAGGCGGGGGGTTGGGCGGAACTGGAGGCGGAGCCTTGCAGTGAAGGGCTGAGAGCCGGCATTGCGACCCAGCCTGGGTGGCAGAGCCGAAGCTCCGTCTCAAAAAAAAAGAAAAAAAAAAAAAAAAAAAAAAAAGAATAGACATAACTATGAATTGAATAAAAATGTATCTCTTCTAGAATGAAGATTAATATAAAGTATAATGTGTATGTGTTGAGGAGATTAGTCATTCTCATTCAACATGTATAATGAACATTGACTATTTATCAAGTACTTTCTAGTTGCTTTAAATGAATCTGTGAACAACACAGAACAAGAAACTATGACTGAACCTATTGAATGTGAAGGTTAGGAGGGGGCACATATTATTTTGTTTTATTTTATTTTATTTTTATTATACTTTAAGTTCTTGGATACATGTGCAGAAAGTGCAAGTTACATGGCACGTAGGTATACACGTGCCATGGTGGTTTGCTGCACCCATCAACCCGTCATCTACATTAGGTATTTCTCCTAAAGCAATCCCTCCTCTAGACCCCACCTCCCGACAGGCCCCGGTGTGTGATGTTCTCCTCCCTGTGTCCACATGTTCTCATTGTTCAACTCTCACTTATAGGAGATAATGCAGTGAGAACAAGCGGTGTTTGGTTTTCTGTTCCTTTGTTAGTTTGCTGAGAATGGTGGTTTCCAGCTTCATTCATGTCCCTGCAAAGGACATAGGGGCACAGTTTAAACCACAATTGTTTCTTCATTATTTTTGAGATAAATGTTATATTTAGAAAATGTACAATTACAGCAATATGAGGGGAGTTAATCAATTCTAAAGAGTCCAGCAAAGCTTCCTTGCTGTAATGACATTTAATATATGACTAAAGGAGAAAAGTTAATCAGAGGAACAGGTAGAATTAAAGAGTTCCAGGAAGAAGTTTATCATATGAAGGCCTTGGGGCAGAAAAAAGAAACTTAAAGCCAGTATAGAGATAGAAGGCAAGAAGAATGATATAAAATACTAAATGAGGGAGAGGTCAGGGCAAAAAGAATCCTTCAACAATGTTAAACTTTTAGAATTTATTTTAGGATCATTGAGAAACCATTAAAGGCTTTTAGGCAAGGTTTGGGTGACTTAATCAGATTTGTATTTGTAAAAGGTCATAGTAACTGCTGGATGAGGAATGGATTAGTCTTAATGCAAATGCAGAGCAGCTAAAATTCTCATGCACTGCAGGTAGGATTATGAATATAAAGTTGATACAAATGCTGTGGAAAATTATTTGGCATTGTCTAGTAAAGTTTAAGTCATATCCTCAAAGAACCATTTTTTTTTCTGTTCTTAAGTGTTTGAAGAAACCCTTACATTTGTATATCAGAAAGCATATATATAAATTTTCATTGAAATGCCTTTTAAAACGTAAATTAGTTAATGATTTGTATGAGTTATTAAGTTAATCTTTAGAAATCAAAAAGCTCCCAAATACCCATCAACATTGGAATGGGTAAACAAGTTATATTTTACATATATAATGAAATATTATAACCCAGTGAAAATTTTAAGAAACAAAAGATTTATATAACATATATGAAGATAAGGAACATAATTTTGAGTGAAAAGTTGTCATAGAAGAATACATACATTATTATTTTATAGTTAAGTAGTTTAAACATATAGGAAAAATAAACAATATATTTTAGGGATACAGACAGAAATGATAAAATTTTAAGGAAATCAAGGGAATGGCTGATGAAACTAAAAATCACAAAAATGGTCATGCCTGAAGAAAGAGAGAAGTACCCAGGAGGTTTCTTAAGCTGCTGGATAAAGCAGTCATTTGGCATGTTAGTCTTATCTTTTATAACCTTTAATGTTTTTATAATTTCTAAATACTTAATAAAACACTGTAAAACACATCATAGAAGGATACGATTAGATGCAAAGAAAATGTTTTAAAATTATCAGAAAATTCTGTAGAAATATAGTTAATTACTCTAGGGTGAGGCAAACAAGATGAAGGGAAGTTAAGAGGACCAGAAACTCTAAAGTACTCAGCATTTTCCACTGTAGCTTTTCACACATGATCTTCCAGCTGTTCCTCCCCACATCCTCTTGCATGGGATATTATTGTCTAACTGTTCCTTTCCAGCCCTCTTGATACAAGGCAGGCTATTTGTGGCTGCTAATTTATAAGGAAAGTACTTCTCTTCTTGACACTAGTCCAAAACAACTTTCTACCTTCCTCCTCCAAGTCTGAATACCTGCTTATGCCAGCAGTTCTCTTGTTAATTTTCCTCCATAGTGTGAGTACCTACTATAGAGATAATTTGTTATATATATAAATACACACACACACACACACACACACACACAAATGGGAGTTGAGCCAGATCATTGAGATTCATTGAGTTTGAGTTGCCTGATATCCAAGTGGGAATCCTGAGGAGGCAGTTAGGTATATTGTTTAACCCTGAGAAGAAAAGTCTAGGGTAGTGAAAAAAAAGTAATTGTAACATTAGTCACAGGTATGGGCAAAATTGCCTAAGGAGGGGGTATAGAGTGCAATGAGAAATGAGTCTGAGTTTGAGTGCTGAGGAACTCAGGAATTTATATGTTGGATGAAGAAAGAAAAGCTGGTAGTGGAGAGCAAGGAAGAGGAGCCAGGCAGAATAAAGGAAATAGGATAGAGTGGTGTATTAGGTCATGTCTTCAGAAGCAGGCCTTTCAGATCGTGATTCACATTCTGGTGATTTATTAGAAAAGTATTCCTGGAGAAACTGGTAAGGGAGTTGGGAAGAGGAAGAAATCATGTAAGTGTGTGATTATTCGGAAAATCCCAACTGTAGCCTGCTTCCTTAGGCAAGACCTGAAGGGTGAAATGCTCCTCAGAATTTTTCCCAACTCCATGCAAATGAGCTGAACTTTTATACACTCATAGGGTATTTGCCTAAGTCAGCTCCATGTGGTTATTGGCTCCCACGTACTGTCTGTTCTCTGAAAAAGGGTCGCAGTTGCCTGTAGGTAGTCCTTAAAATTTAATTGCAAATGCAGGAAGTTAGAAGCAAGTTTCATGGGAGGGGAGTATAGGTATGCAGATATGATCAAAATAATCAGAAAGAATCTGGCCATGTTACCCACAAATGTCTGCAAAATATGGCATCACAGAATCCAAAGAGAGGTCCTAGACATGGTCAATTTTGCTAAATACCTTTCTTGAGAGTATAAGGTGAGTAAAGAACTGATAAGACTTTATTAGATTTAATCAAAGGGCTTGTTTAAACTTAGGACTGATTATATAAGAAGTAATGTTTTATAAGGAGCTTGGACTTTAGGCAATAAGAGTCACTGAATAGTTTTAAGAAGAAGCCTGGCAAAGTCATATACACAATTATCTCAATAAAGTCAGTGGAAGGACAGATGAGGCTATTTAATTGAAGCCTAGGAAAATATATGGGAAGCTGTTGCATAAGTGCAAGTAATCGATGATAAAGGATGAGGGTAGTCAGAATGAACAGACATAGCATTTTTTATTTATGAAATATTTAAGATGCAAAATAAATTGAGTCTTATGTTTCCACGAGGAAAAAGTCAAAAATGGCTATAGGTTTCTGTATGTGGTTACTGAGTTAAGAGAGGAATGTGAATGGGATGCTGAAAATAATTCATTTCAACTTGGAAAGAATGTATATAAGGTGACTCTGGGACATTCTGGTATCCTGATAGACACTAAACAGTTTAATTCTGAAGTTTGTAATGGAGTTTAGGACACCAGATAGGATTTTGCATATAATAATCTTATCATATTTTTATGGTCAAAAATATGAGTGAGCCAGGCACGACAGCTCATACCTGTAATCCCAGCACTTTAGGAGGCCGAGGTGGGCGGATCACGAGGTCAGGAGTTCAAGACCAGCCTGGCCAACATGGTGAAACCTTGTCTCTACTAAAATCACAAAAGTTCGCCAGGCGTGGTAGCGTGCGCCTGTAATTCCAGCTACTTGGTAGGCTGAGGCAGGATATCACTTGAACCTGGGAGGCAGAGGTTGCAGTGAGCTAAGATCACACCATTGTACTCCGCACTGGACAACAGGAGCAAAACTGCACCTAAAAACAAAACAAACAAACAAAAAAAGATATGAGTGGATAAGAGAATGTAGGAAATGTTTGCAGGGTAGGAAACAAAATAACTGATGGAATCTTGAGTAATATAACACTTAAAGAATAATGAAACCCTATCGGATATGAATTGACCAACTCTTTCACATTGCATAATATCTTCATGATGTAATTGCTTGTCTAATCTTCTTATTGTCATCTCTATTCAAAGGACACACTTATAGAGGCCCTTCCTAACCACTCTATCTAAAATATTTGTCCTCCATATCACCACCCCCACATCTGTTATTCTCCATCTCCATGCTTTCTTTTTTCTTCACAGCACATGCAACTAGCTGGCATTTTATTATATATTCGTGGGTATATTTATCTTGTATATTTCCAGTAAAATGTAAGCTACATAAAGACCGAGTTTTATTTTATTTTCTTTTGTTTTCCCACCAAATAGAACCCCTGTTTTAGAACACTTTTAGAACATAAAAGACTCAATAATGCTTAATTGAATTAATGGATGACTGATATATCTAGCAGACTAATAGGGTGATTATTTTATAGATCTATTTATTGACATTTTAAACAATAATGTTTGCAAAATCAAATTCCCTTTATGTATTATTGATCTATGAGAAAATGAAGCAAAAACTAATTCTCCAATAATAATATAAATTCTTGAATTATTCTAAAGAAATCAAAACTACAGTTTTAGTCCAAATGAACAAAATAGTTTTCTTCTATTATCTTTCCATGGTTAAACTGTATCCCTAAGCCAAGAGAGTCACAATAAATTAATCAGTAGTTAACTTGTATCCGGATTTCACATGCATCTTAATTTAGCAATAATGTGTTTGGAATTAGAGATTGTTAATCACCTTAATCTGAAAAACATATTTTATCCTGCAGTTGGTAAGTTGTTACACTTCTATACGACATTAAGATGCTGCTAAATCAAAGATGATGCTGACATTCTCTAAGGGCTAGATTCTAATCAGTGTCACAGGAAACCATGTAGTTTAGGGCACTATGTAAATGGTCAGTATGATTCTGTGTTTGTTGCAGAAAAAGAAAATAAATAGACTTGAGAGATATTCAGAAGGCAGGTATAGTTCATAACTATCCTTTTATCTTCCCAGCGTTTATCTTGTCCGCCCCCTTCCTTTTTTAAGTAATACTATCTCAATATTTGCTTGTGTAATTACACCATCCAGCCTTTGCCTGAAACCTTACAAATCAGATCATGCACATACTCTCCCCTGAGAGTCATATGGCTGTCTGTCTTTGGAATTTGAAATTTGAACTGAAAACATTTAAAACAAAAATGTTGGGAGGTGATTTTTACTAATGGCATTACCCTGATGAGACTGCCCATTAATTCCTCCTACAATACTTCTAGAAACGTCTTTGATCCTGTCCTTCTTGATTTTCAGACTTTCCTAGGATTCCAAAAGCTACTCTATATCCTTCTAATAACCTCATGTTTTATATAAACCCTGAGTTTGTTTTCATTGCTTACAGTCAAAGAACACCAACAAATTCAGATGCTCTATTTATGATTCTTTTAACTACCCACAAATTGAGCAATATGTATGTGATATGGTATGATAAAAGAAATAAAACAGGTATAGTTTAATGACATTTCATAAGACGCTATTACTTTCTGGATTTTGGGGTTGTGTGTGTTCCTGAAAAATATTCATTTAAACAAAAGTATCCTATAGATTTGTCTTTGGTGATTTGAAATACCATGAATAATAACCTCATATATAAAAAAGTTTATTTTTCTAAGTTCAGCTGAAATATCTCATTGTAGGCAAGCCTGTTATTAAATCTTCACATATGACAAACGACTTTCTCTTAGCCATTCTGTCCCTCTCCACTGTTCATCATCCCAGCCTTTGAGATCAGCACTCTTCTTTGAATGCATTAGTCACTCATGAATAATGACATAAAAGCTTAGCAATGCTCCAGAAAGAGAGGCTTTTATTATGCTTTTCTAACAACCATTAATATCTATAACACTCAGCAGTTTTATAATTTCCTTTTATAAAAGGACAAGCTGTAACTACATGACAAAACGGCATGGGGTTCAGGACTATTACCAGTTTCATTCGTGAGGGTGACAAAGGAAGAAAAAAATTAAAAAATAGGTTATGTTACTATCAGGCACAAGAAACCCATGATTAAATTAAAAATTGGAGGATGAAGGATGGTCCTTAAATGTATAAACCCTAATTACAACAAAAAACACATCATATCAAAAAAATATTTCTTTTCCAAACAAACCTTTTATCGTGGGGTTAGGGCGGGAGATTCTGCAAGAAAAAATAACTTTAAATCTATATTAGCTAAAATTTTGAAGTGAATATAGATAGTAAGAAATTTATATAGTCCTATAATATTCTTGACAAAAGTTATGTCCAGATAAAATAAGGACTAAAATTGCCAGTTAATCAAATAAAATATTAAATTTTGGAACTTGTGGATCCTGTTTGTGAATTATTTAGACAGCAATATTAGAAAACATTTGAGTCTAAGAGGCTATCCTAACTGAAAACAAAATGGTCACGATTTTGAGTAATAAAGAATTGTAAAACACATAACTAGGATTACTGTGATTAATTATATACTGCTTTCTCTTCTTGAATTCAAGAAAAACAAAAAATGCAAATGTAGCATTTGAACTTTTTAGTATTTTTTAGTTATTGTTATAGTGACTTAAAATTAGGAATAAAATCTTCTAAGTTTGAAATAAAATCTAAATTTAGCAACTAAATTTCCTATTTCTAAGTTCTTCACAGAATAAGATGTTTACTTTGTTTCTGTTTCATCTTGTTTTTCCCTAATTGAATATGTGTCATCCAAAATGTGTACAACAACGTCATGAATAACTTCTTACAGATATTTTTACCAAAATTTTAATATTTAACTGAATGCTTATTAAAGGAGATTTATTAAGCATAAAATGGTTTATCATTGTAAATTGCAGCTCCTTGGATCTTTACACATACGGATTTTAAATTTATTAGAAAAGAAGTTACCATAGGTAATAATCTGCATTATAACTAATGTAGGAAGTTAGTGTAATAAACACTGACTTAATTCTGTTTATTAATCCAATGAAGTAACCCTGATTGTATTTAGAGCTTTTAAGGAATCTTTATAGAAGACAAGCTGTCCATCTTTTATTGTACATTTAAATTAGAGAAAATTATCAAACTGATCTTAAATTTGCAGTACTTTATCAATAAACTCATTTACTCTAAAATGCTTCCAAAAGCTTATAAGGCAAGACAAGTAACAAAGTCCTCATTTACAAATAAGGATACTAGACATTTAAGAAGTGACTTGATTTTGATGGGTGGCAGGCTACGGCAATGCTAAGTATTTGTTTCCCACTCTACACTCTAAACCTTCCCAGATACAATTAAAGAGCAATCCAATCAAATATAAATGAGCAAATTACTCAACGTGTACTTTCTAAGTACATATTATCTGCTCATTTTTCTAATAATTTTTCTAATAGGTAAAACTGGAAAAGAAAGTATACTTCTGTTAAACAAAATTATGCAAATATAGGTATGAAGCAAAGCAATAACAAAGGTACTTCTTCTAGACACAGGAAAATACTTGTCTCAAATAGTTAGCAGATGTTTCTCCCAAGGAGAGTAATGTAAAGAACAAGTCACTTTGTTTCTGAACTAAGAAAATATATAGACTCAGTAAAGAAACTGAATCCATCAATATAATGAAAAAATGAATGGTGCCATGTTTAGAAGTAAATGTGTACTCTGATTTAATTTGATATATCAGTTTGGGATCTTTTTGAGAAATAATAACATTTAACACTACTGTCAGTTTTTCACTTGTGTTTTAATTACAAGAAAGTTTCTACAAATAGTGTAATTGTTTTATAATTTCATAAGATTGTGGAAAAAGTGATGAANTTCTAAGTTCTTCACAGAATAAGATGTTTACTTTGTTTCTGTTTCATCTTGTTTTCCCTAATTGAATATGTGTCATCCAAAATGTGTACAACAACGTCATGAATAACTTCTTACAGATATTTTACCAAAATTTTAATATTTAACTGAATGCTTATTAAAGGAGATTTATTAAGCATAAAATGGTTTATCATTGTAAATTGCAGCTCCTTGGATCTTTACACATACGGATTTTAAATTTATTAGAAAAGAAGTTACCATAGGTAATAATCTGCATTATAACTAATGTAGGAAGTTAGTGTAATAAACACTGACTTAATTCTGTTTATTAATCCAATGAAGTAACCCTGATTGTATTTAGAGCTTTTAAGGAATCTTTATAGAAGACAAGCTGTCCATCTTTTATTGTACATTTAAATTAGAGAAAATTATCAAACTGATCTTAAATTTGCAGTACTTTATCAATAAACTCATTTACTCTAAAATGCTTCCAAAAGCTTATAAGGCAAGACAAGTAACAAAGTCCTCATTTACAAATAAGGATACTAGACATTTAAGAAGTGACTTGATTTTGATGGGTGGCAGGCTACGGCAATGCTAAGTATTTGTTTCCCACTCTACACTCTAAACCTTCCCAGATACAATTAAAGAGCAATCCAATCAAATATAAATGAGCAAATTACTCAACGTGTACTTTCTAAGTACATATTATCTGCTCATTTTCTAATAATTTTCTAATAGGTAAAACTGGAAAAGAAAGTATACTTCTGTTAAACAAAATTATGCAAATATAGGTATGAAGCAAAGCAATAACAAAGGTACTTCTTCTAGACACAGGAAAATACTTGTCTCAAATAGTTAGCAGATGTTTCTCCCAAGGAGAGTAATGTAAAGAACAAGTCACTTTGTTTCTGAACTAAGAAAATATATAGACTCAGTAAAGAAACTGAATCCATCAATATAATGAAAAAATGAATGGTGCCATGTTTAGAAGTAAATGTGTACTCTGATTTAATTTGATATATCAGTTTGGGATCTTTTGAGAAATAATAACATTTAACACTACTGTCAGTTTTCACTTGTGTTTTAATTACAAGAAAGTTTCTACAAATAGTGTAATTGTTTTATAATTTCATAAGATTGTGGAAAAGTGATGAAAGGAAGAATTATTCTAACTCATAAGCTCAATAGAAAATTCACGCAAAAAAATCATCTAAATGCTGTTGAATTTTAGAATCAATTTATATTGAAAAAGGAAAGTTCGTATTCTCCTTGGCACGTAACTGCTCATTCCATTCTGTTATAAGTCACATGTTATACTTGCTTCCAAATAAAGAAAATATTTCAAATGTTTCAGACAGAAAATCAGAAAGTATTTGTTGAGTACCCATTGAATACATTCACGTTAATGTCAAGACAAAGAGATTTTCGTTTTAATTTCATCATGAAAATAAAATGTACAAACTTGCCCAGACTGGTAGATACAAATTCATATGTACAAAGAGTAAATATAAGATTAATATAGTAATTTAGACTCCAGTAGAAGTAATGTTTTCAATGATTTTTTTTCAAAATAGGTATGAGTTATAATAATACATCCATTACATAATCTTAAAAATTTATATTGATATCTGGATTCAATATTTATTTTAAATGTCAAGAATATTATAGGACTATATAAATTTCTTACTATCTATATTCACTTCAAAATTTTAGCTATTATAGTTTTAAAGTTATTTTTTCTTGCAGAATCTCCCACCCCAACCCCACTATAAAAAGATTTGTTTGGAAAAAGAAATATTTTTTTGATATGATGTGTTTTTTGTTGTAATTAGGGTTTATACATTTAAGGAGCATCTTTCATCCTCCAATTTTTAATTTAATCATGGGTTTCTTGTGCCTGATAGTAGCATAACCCATTTTTAAATTTTTTTTCTTAATAAAGAAGAAAAGCAAAACTAGAAAATTTTCTTATTCGGATATCACATTCAAGTCAGTCATATGTATTGAATTAGGAAAGCATTGCCTTATATTATCTACTTTTATAAAATACAGATATTATTTTCTTATAGTTACCCTAAGAAATCAGAATTCCAAAACACATGTTGCTTATCCTTCTAAAATTGTATTGTGAGCCATTTTATTACATTTGGCATGGAAACAATCATTCTCACATTTCTTATATTTCATATTCAGTATGGATTTCTTTATTTTTGTGATAACACTCTTTAATGTTTATTAGTCATTACCAACCAACATTGTCAAATAATTGAATATTTTATAAGACTAAATTTAAGTGTTTACATTTTTTATGAAAATTATTTGTTAAAAAACCCACAGATTCAGGTGTCATCTATTGTTTGGGCTGTAAAAATAAAATAAAATGGTTTATCTGCTTTTCGGGGAATATAATTCCATCACTATAGGCAATCATAGATACTTGTTTAAAAACTTTAACTTAATTACATCCTACATAACCAACTTTCATCACTCCTCAGATTTAATGCCCTCTATCTCTTAGTAAAAGTATCCCAATTCCAGAGTGTCTCAGGCATTTTTCACACAGTGCATGTGCTTTCTGTTGTAGGAGTAGACTGACTTGCTTAAGTTGGAACAGAAATTAAAAGAAATTAAAGATTGTGTAAGCAAAAACTCAGCTGTATGTAAGAAAATCCAGTTCTCCTTGAGGAAAAGAAAAGGGCTGGAGTCCTTTAAAATTAACTGCCTGTTTTTCTCTCTGTGGCTAGTGAGCCTTATCTCTCCCTTTCCCAGGGATTGTGAAGACTGTTTCTCTAGCTGTGCAGCTGCAAGGTCACTAGACAGATAATCTCAAGTAGCAAAACATTTTGTTCCTTGAAAAGTAAGAAATAATGTAATGCATATCTTAATTGAATAACTGTCTTTGTTTCTCACTTCTGTAATATGCTTCCCCCTGCACAGAACTCCCCCCACCCCACGAAATGCTTAAAAGGTAGCTTGACTGTTTGGGGCTCAGTCCTTTGGATGTTAATCCAACTGGGTCGGTGCACCTAAATAATTAAATAATTCCTCCTCAACCCCTCAGTCCCTCTGATTCCTTAATTATTCTGTAGCAAAGTTATTCAGCATATCCCATTCACCTGTTGCTCAGAGGTGAATGTAGGCACATAGACCAATGGAACAGAATAGAGAACCTAGAAATAAACCCGAATACTTACAGCCAACTGATCTTTGACAGAGCAAACACAAAACCTAAAGTGGGGAAAGGACACCCTTTCAACAAATGGTGTTGGGTAATTGGCTACCCACATGTAGGAGAATGAAACTGGTTCCTCATCTCTCACCTTATACAAAAATCAACTCAATATGGATTAAGCGCTTACACCTAAGATCTGAATCTATAAAAATTCTAAAAATATAACTTTGGAAAAAACCCATAATACTTTATTAAATGCAGCAGAAGTACTAAACTCTGGCTCATATTTTGAAGAAAATAATGTGTTATTTTGGCCTTCTGTAGTTTATTGAGCTGCATTTTCCTTCTTTATCATTCTTTGAACATATATCCATGTATTTGGATATATATAGTCATGTGTATTAGTCTGTTTTCTCACTGGTGATAAAAACATACCTGAGACTGGGAAGAAAAAGAGGTTTAATGGAACTTACAGTTCCACAAGGCTGGGGAGACCTCAGAATCATGGCGGGAGGCGAAAGGCACTTCTTACATCGTGGCAGCAAGAGAAAATGAGGAAGATGCAAAAGCAGAAACCCCCGATGAACCCATCATATCTCATGAGACTTATTCACTACCATGAGAACAGTACGAGGAAAACCACTCCCATAATTCAAATTATTTCTCACCAGGTCCCTCCCACAGCACATAGGAATTATGGGAGTACAATTCAAGGTGATATTTGGGTGGGGACACAGAACCAAACCATATTATCATGTGTTGCATAATATTTCAGTCAGCAAAGGATGGCACTTATGAAAGTGATCCCATAAGATTATAATGGAGCTCAAAAATTCCTGTCGCCTGAAGAAGTCTTAGCTGTCAGAATGACAAGCATTCCTCACGTGTCAGCAATGATACTGGTGTAAACAAATATATTGCACTGCCTGTCATTTGAAAATATAGCACATAAAATTATGTATAGTGCAGAATACTTGATAATGCTAAAGAACAATTATGTTACTGGTTTATGTATTTATTATAATATACTTTTAACCATCATTTTAGAGTGTACTAAGTTTTTAAAAGCCAACTGTAAAATAGTCTCCGGCATATCCTTCAGGAGGTATTAGAAAAGAAAAGAAGGAATTGTTCCCATAGGAGATGACAGCTCCATTTGTGTTACTGCCCCAAAGACCTTCCAGTGGGGCAAGATGTGGAGCTGGAAAACACTGCATAGACGATCCTGACCCTGTTTCATACTAGGCTAATCTGTGTGTCTTTGTCTTAGTTTTAAACACAATGTTTACAGAGTAAAAATTTAAAAAAATAAAATGTAAAAAAGCTTATAGAGTAAGAATATAAAGAAAATATTTTGTAAAGCTGCATAATGTGGTTGTGTTTTGAGCTAAGTGTCATTATAAAAGAGGCAAAAAAATTAAAAATATTAAAATGTTTATAAAGTAAGTTGAAGTAATTAGCTATTATTGAAGGAAGAAAATTATTTTTTATAAATATAGCATAGCTTAAGTGTATAGCACTTATGAAGTCTGCAGTGGTGGACAGTAATATCCTAGGCCTTCACGTTTACTCACTAGTCACCTAGAGCAACTTCCAGTCCTACAAAGTTAATTTATGGTAAGTGCCCAAACAGCTGAGCCATTTTTTAAATTTTTTATATCATACTTTTATTGTACCTTTTCTGTGTTTAGATATGTTTGGATACACAAATACTTACCACTGTGTTACAACTGCCTATACTATTTAGTACAGTAATATACTATACAGGTTTGTAGCCTAGGAGCAATAGGCTATACTGTATAGCCTAGGTATGTAGTGGGCTATACCGGGGGTCCCTAATCCCTGTGCTGCTGGTCTGTACCAGTCAGTGGCCTGTTCAGAACTGGGTTACACAGCAGGTGGTGAGCTGCCAGCTAGTGAGCTTTACTGCTCCACCTCCTGTCAGATCACCTGCAGCATTAGATTCTCACAGGAGCGTGAACCCTACTGTGAACTGCACATGTGAGAGATCTAGGTTGTGTGTTCTCTGTAAGAATCTATTATGCCTGATAATCTGAAGTGAAACAGTTTCATCCTGAAACCATCCCCGCTCTCTACCCCACCACTGCCCACCCCATCCATCCATGGAAAAATTGTCTTCCCCAAAACCGGTCCCAGGTGCCATAAATTTTGGGGACCACTGGGCTATACCATCTAGATTCATGTTAGTACACACTATGACATTCACATAATGACAAAATTGCCTAACAATGCCTTTTCTCAGAACATATTCCCGTTGTTAAGCTGCACATGACTGTATATATCTACTATTATTTCTAACTAGTCTGCATATCATAGTTGGGAGTTTATCTTTAAACTGAATTATTTAAGATAGTGACTTTTGATATGCATTTATCAGTATTTGAAGTTTTGGTTTGTTAAAACTCGTATTATCCAGCTTTATCACAATGTCAAAAACTGAGATATCTTGTTTCTATATTTGACTTGGTGCAATAGTTTTTGGAAAATATGTTTATCCTTGGTGTGTTCTATGCTAAATTTAGCACAACGGTTAAATTGCTTTTTTAAATTGTGTAATTAAGGTAGTCTGTCTTCTTTGTTGATGTCTTAAGGACTAATAAGTTATGCACTAGAGTCTTTCACTGTACTTACTTTTGTTAAATTCTCTTTTTATTTTTAATATTATCTGCTGTGCTCTAATGGCTTATAATTCATTATAGCTTCCATTATTTTTCTTTATTAGTAATATGAGACACTTTCATTTACTTTTAAAGTCAGCTTTATTCAATATTAAATATTAATACTGCAGTTACATATAGCATTTTAGGTAGGCT
Organism: Rhinopithecus bieti; assembly: GCF_001698545.2. NCBI lineage: Eukaryota > Metazoa > Chordata > Mammalia > Primates > Cercopithecidae > Rhinopithecus > Rhinopithecus bieti. The sequence goes on from NW_016807254.1 coordinate 248,638, forward strand.
TTATTTGAAGTTAATTTTTAAGCATTTTATTCTACTTTTAATAAATGATATATAGTTAATTTTGTTTTGCAATCAAATCTGGAAATCTTTGTCTTTTCATAGGTAATTTTAACTGATTCCTGTATACTAATAACTAGTAGATTCAATCTTCTGTGTAATTTAATGTTTTCTGATTTTTAACTTGATTTTCTCACCTTTTTTTCTCTTTTATTTTATGTGGAATATATTTTCTTTTAGTGAATAAATGAGAAAAAATCTGATTTCCAGTATAAATTTTCAGACTCATATTAAACTTCTTTTTTAATTTATGCAGCTGTCACTCATTGCTTCCGTTTGGGATTATTATTTTAAAAATTTGATATTACTTTTTCTGTCTCTATTAAGCCTTTCACGTTTCAAGATTTTAGTTTATCACATATAACTTGCTCGAGATTTCTTGGTATTCTATCCTCTCCAATTATATTTTCAGAAAAATTAGACATTTTCTAAAATGCCCTCCTGTTTCTTGTAATAAATCTATTTCATTGAAAGGAAACTATTCTTTTTCCATAATGTAGTCTCTTTGTTTTCATATGCCTAGTAATTTTACTGTTTGCCATTCTTATTTGTTGTTCATCTTTGTTTATGGGGTCATCTGATGTCTTGAGATGATCTGTAACATTATATGAGTCAAGAAGGGAAAAAATGGGAATAGTTATTTTACCTGGCTGAACCACATCAGTTCACAGACGCAGTAATATAAAAATGAATGAGACCCAAAGGTACCATAAACAGTGAGCATTTACTTTTTGCTATACCTTTTTTCCCTGTGTGGGATGTAGCAGCCTAGAACTACTATAAGTAAAATGCTAGTTCTCTTTGATAGCTACTGTATATATGTGTAGTGTATATGGAGTAATCCCTGCTTGATATGATCTCCAATAGCTGATGTGTGTTCCAGAGGTGTTGTTGAGATTCAGATTTATAACCAAACACATTTCTCCCACAATTCTTCTCTATACACACACTGGAACACTGTCAGATCCAGCCTTCATCCTTCCAAATAAGATAGTTATTGAGGCTTAGTCAGAATCTGGCCAACTTTCCTAATAAGAGCAGTTGTCAGATACAAACAGGTGAGTTATAGGCTGTGTAAACTCTTTCTTCATTCTGGTCACATTTCCACTCACTCTTGTACAGCATCTTATTTTTCTTTAAGTATATAGAATGTGGATATCATCTTTTCCTGGTTTTTAAGACTGATACAAATATTATCAATGACAAGAGACTGGGGATAGACCCAGAAATATGCCCTCACCTCTACAGGGAAATTTATTTCAGCATTATATCTTCTCCATGCCTGGTAAAATTATAGCACTAAAAGGAATGCACCAGATTTACTGTATGACCCTGTCTCTGTGCCAGGTAGAAACTGTAAGTCTCCCAAAACTCCCTCCTAGTGCCTGAAGCAACCTCTTCCACCTCTCTGAATAGCCTATCTGGTATAAGACCACAGAGATATCTGAATGCTACTGTTTTCTAAGACTGATGATTATAGTCATATTCAGCCCACATTTTATGAGCCACATCTGCTCCACTGATCATTAGTACTTGTCCTACACATTAGGATGTTTTGTGAGTTTTACCAGGATGGGACTTCCCAAACCAACCAACCAACCAACAAACAAAACCTTCATATACACTTTTCCTAATATTTCTACTTCTATCAAAGATTCCTTAAAATTCTTAGAATGTGAAATGTATCTTTCACTAACTTACAGTATTGTTATAGCTTTCCATTATTTTGTGTTTTCTTGTTCTGTTCTGCACTCAGCATAACACTTGGCATGTTTTAAGTAGTCTATCCTACTAGTAAATTATCATTAATATTTTTACAGCTTATTGTAACTTTAGTTTTAAGTGTACATGATAGACTGGTGAGTTTGGAGAATACAAATCTGTTTTTGAGAGAAGCAGATGCTAATGACACAGGTAGTGTAGTAAGATTTTATGTAATTCAGAGGTTGTATTTTTAAATTAGCTCATAATTTTGAAAAGTGTGTACAGTCCATGTTATCTTTGAAAAATTCTTAAATCACTCTCAATATCACCAGGGACTGCAAAAGGTTCACCATCTATTTCTTTTGGCTTATTTTACTTTGATTTTGTCCTATCAGTAGAGCGGTAGAATCATTTGGGGAATGACTAAAAGTGGAATTTAAGGATAACGATGGGACTATTTTTTTCCTACATCTCATTTCATAGTTGAATTAAATAAGTGAAATACACATACAAGTATTTCCTAGTAATTTCATAATAGAAATTAAAGCCTATCCTTCCTCAGTGTTTTATAAAATAACCTTATCGAGGCATTTCAAAATTCTTAAATGCATCAAATATGTAACCAGATAATGAGTTGCTGAAATAATTGAATGAAAACTGAACCAAGGATGCCATGTCTAGGATTCAAATGGTTTTTACTATAAAGACATTTACAGATAAGAAAAACCTCACACTTGAATTTCAAAGAAATGTGAACATACAATTAGATAGTTCATGAAATGTACTTAAAACAGTAGCTAGTAAATAGCAAGCACTCAGTAATAAATGTTAGATATTCTTGTCATTATTGTTAATTCTAACAGTCCTCCAGTGTAGCAAATACAGTTGTAGATTTGGTATTATGTGTGTAAGATAAAAAAGGCTGAAGTCATAGATTCTCTGTGCTCAAGCTACATTCAGGTGATTATGAATATATCTGAAGCCCAATAACTAAGGATAATATTTTTTTCCATTATCTACCATCATGAGCCTACCATCATGCATCTGACATAATCTCCCATGAAAAATACTCTTAATAACAGCAATAATATACTTTTTGTTTCAAATCACTCCTAGAACTTATACTGTCAAATTTCTCAGGACCCTGCAGTCATCTAGGACTAAACTTTGACAGTTGTTTATGGGTTCTACAACTTTTCTTTTTCATCTGTTATTTTTATGAGATGGCTTAAAGAGAAATATCATTCACAAAGAAATCTTGAGTGGCCACTAGAAAGTAATTTATGTGAGAGTGGGCACTTTGCATTCAGCACATACAGCAGAGCCTAGCACAGAGTAGAAGTTCATCAAATATTTGTAGAATGAATGACTTAATCATGACTAATATTGTCTTGTCTAGATACAACCAAAAGCGGTGATATCCTACTGGCCATCTTTCCCCAATATATATTTTAATGCAGCTATCAATGCATTATGCATGTCTCTTTCTTTTTAAAATTAATTACTTAGAAATAAGTAAAAATACAAATGTATTTGTGTTGACACAATTTGTATCACCTTTGATGTATTAAGAATACTATCATTTTGTGCATACTTATACATATATATATACACACACACACATGAATATATACACATACACACACATTAAAAGAACTTTCAAGTATTTTCATATGTTTCTGTTTATTGTTTTGTTGATTCCTCTTCTATGCACTTTATAGCATTTCCTAGCAGATTAATTGGAAGCTTAATAGAACCATTTCCATCTGACTAGATCATCTTGCAGTGTTTATATATATGTAGTATAGTGTTTACTTTCATTGTTTGTATAATTAACGTAGATGAAATGCTTGCACACCACTTTAGATATGTTATAGATTAATTACTTATTTAATATTATAACTTAGATAAGATGAAAAGTGTCATATAAATTTTAAACATTACAACTATAATAACTTTTGCATAGCTGTAATTATAATAAAAGTGTATAAGGAAAATGTGAAGTTGACACATAAAAATACTTTAGAATACAGAAGACAGTAATAATAAGAGTGGCACAAATGTATTAGATTTTACATGTTAGGATGTTGAAAGAAAGTAATAACCAAAAAAGAGCACATTTTTTATAGTGCCTGAAGGGTAGAATGTGTGTTTTTACTAATAAAAAAGCATACATTTTAAAAATGAGTACATTTAATTATTTCTATCATAACTTATATGCAATGGAGTTTCTAAATTATTACAAATATATTGGCTTTTCAGAAACATGGCATTGATTTTCCAATAGTTAACAATGACATAGTATGTCAACAGTTTATAATTATAGCACTTCGAGTTTGATGACTACAGTTATTTTTCAAATTTTTAGTTATTTCTGAGCAATTTCAATAAAACTAGACAACAAATATTTAAAAGAGAATATACTTGTGTTAATGTTTTACATGCATTACTCATTTTCTTTTGAGCTGTTATGATCACAATTGTGAAATATTGTTAAAATTAATAATCTGTATGACCCTTGGGGAAAAATCTATTCCAAAGCTAAGGAAGCTTTCTTTAATTAAATGGGAACAATATGTTACATGTACACAGGAGGTTAAAAAGTGATCTGCTATTGGTATGTTTTTACAGTGGCTAGTACCAGTTGTTCCTTTCCATGTTTAGTGCTTCCTTCAGGAGCTCTTGTTAGGCAGGCCTGGTGGTGACAAAATCTCTCAGCATTTGCTTGTCTGTAAAGGATTTTATTTCTCCTTTGCTTATGAAACTTAGTATGGCTGAATATGAAATTCTGGGTTGAAAATTCTTTTCTTTAAGAATGTTGAATATTGGCCCCCACTCTCTTCTGGCTTATCGGGTTTCTGCTAAGAGATCCACTGTTAGTCTGATGGGCTTCCCTTAGTGGGTAACCCGACCTTTCCCTCTGTCTGCTCTTAACATTTTTTTCTTCATCTCAACTTTGGTGAATCTGACAATTATGCGTCTTGGAGTTGCTCTTCTTGAGGAGTATCTTTGTGGCATTCTCTGTATTTCCTGAATTTGAATGTTGGCCTGCCTTGCTAGGTTGGGGAAGTTCTCCTGGATAATGTCCTGAAGAGTGTTTTTCAGCATGGTTTCATTCTCCCCATCACTTTCAGGTACACCAATCAACCATAGATTTGGTCTTTTCCCATAATCCCATATTTCTTAGAGGCTTTGTTTGTTTCTTTTTACTCTTTTTTCTCTACACTTCTCTTCTCACTTCATTTCATTCATTTGATCTTCAATCACTGATACCCTTTCTTCCACTTGATCGAATCAGCTACAGAAGCTTGTGCATGCATCACGTAGTTCTCATGCCATGGTTTTCAGCTCCATCAGGTCATTTAAGGTATTCTCTATGCTGTTGATTCTAGTTAGCCATTTATCTAATCTTTTTTCAAGGTTTTTAGCTTCTTTGCGATGGGTTCGAACATCCTCCTTTAGCTTGGAGAAGTTTGCTATTACTGATCATCTGAAATCTTCTTTCAACTCATCAAAGTCATTCTCCATCCAGTTTTGTTCCATTGCTGGCAAGGAGCTGCATTCCTTTGGAGGAGAAGAGGCGCTCTGATTTTTACAATTTTCAGCTTTTCTGCTCTGGTTTCTCCCCATCTTTGTGGTTTTATCTACCTTTGGTCTTTGATGATGGTGACATACGGATGGGGTTTTGGTGTGGATGTCCTTTCTGTTTGTTAGTTTTCCATCTAACAGTCAGGACCCTCAGCTGCAGGTCTGTTGGAGTTTTCTGGAGGTCCACTCCAGACCCTGTTTACCTGGGTATCACCAGTGGAGGCTGCAGAACAGCAAATATTGCAGAATGGCAAATGTTGCCGCCTGATCCTTCCTCTGGAAGCTTCGTCTCAGAGGGGAACTCAGCTGTATGAGGTGTCAGTTGGCCTCTACTGGGAGATGTCTCCCAGTTAGGCTACTCGGGAGTCAGGGACCCACTTGAGGAGGCAGTCTGTCTGTTCTCCGATCTCAAACTCAGTGCTGGGAGAACTACTACTCTCTTCAAAGCTGTAAAGACAGGGACATTTAAGTCTGAAGAAGTTTCTGCTGCCTTTTGTTCAGCTATGCCCTGCCCCTAGAGGTGGAGTCTACAGAGGCAGGCAAAACCTGCATGCTGTGCACGTGTACCCTAGAACTTAAAGTATAATAAAAAAAAAAACAAAACAAAATAATAATTAAAAAAGGGATCTGCTTTTAATGTATATATTTTCTCTTGTTACAAACATATGGCCTATGTTTCTTTCCTACTTTTTTCTGTAAAGGTAACATATATTTAATCACAAGACTGAGGCCCAGGAAAGTTGAACTTGTATGAATTGTTAGTATTGTAAACAAAAGCAAAGCAATGTCCAAACCTTTTTTATATAAGGTTTGAATAATGTGAGTAGTTTAATTCATGATATAACACCAAATAAAGGAAATATTACTACAGTGACGTTATTCAAATGGCATTTCCTTTTGACACGTTCCTGGAACCCAGTTTTATTCACTTTAATATATTATTAAAAGGAAAAGTCAGATGCAGTGGGTCATGCCTGTAGTCCCAGCTACTTGGGAGGCTGAAATGGGAGGACTGCTTAAGCACAGGAGTTTGAGTTCAGCCTGGGCAATATAGTAAGACTCCTATTTCTATTTAAAAAAAAAAAAAAAGGATAGGGAGGGGGGGCCAAGCACGGTGGCTCACGCCTGTAATTCCAGCACTTTGGGAGGCCGAGGCCGGTGGATCACCTGAGGTCAGGAGTTTGAGACCAGCCTGGACAAAATGGTGAAATCTCATCTCTACTAAAAATACAAAAAATTAGCCAGGCATGGAGGTGGACATCTGTAATCCCAGCTACTCTGGAAGCTGAGGCAGAAGAATCGCTTAAACTCAAGAGGTGGAGGTTGCAGATCATGCCACTGCACTGCAACAGAGCAAGACTCCGTTTCAAAAAAAAAAAAAAAAAGAGGAAGAAAAATACTTAATGAAAATGGGAGTTTGTCACTCCTCACAGAATATGGAGTTTAGAGTAAATGCTATCTATGAAATTTAGTAATAGATGTTAGTAAATAAAATATACCTATAATCTTATTTTCTTAGGAATTTTGCTCCAGAAGTGGGTCTTTTCCTCTGGATGCCTAGGCCCCATCTCCTACTGTTGTATAAATATATACTGATGTAAAAATTAAAATATGAAGATAATTTTAGGCTCATTTTATTAAAAATGATATCTTAATTTGTATTTAATACTTTAAACCTTGTTTTATCTCAAGTTTTATCATATCACTTAAAGTAAAACTGTATAACATTCTTTCATTGTATAAATTAGGCTCTCTTGAGTTCTACTGTTAATGTGATTTTTTAATGTGATCACCACATTTTTCATAGTCAACTCTTAGAATATGATGAATCCAATTTTGTTACTGAACATGGCTCATCTATTGAAATTATACATCCATTTTAGACTAATAAATTATCATTTTGGATCTACATAAAATATTAGGAAAACCATGAAAATACTCTTCCCAGAGACTATAACATAATTATATTGCTTTCTGGTCATCTACTGTTTTAGTAATTTTATCAATACAAAATAAATGCATTTTATTTGTTATAATTCCATTTTATTATCTACAATAGCTCATAGTGATCTCTATTTATTTTTAAAGTTGGTATAAACCATCCTTTTAAAAAATCTAATATAGCAACATATCTAATTTAATGTCACAAGCCCTTGGTTTATAAACATATAATTTTTCACTAATAAAAAATGGCTCAGTTTTGGCATTCAGCATTGGCCATGGCTTGATGAGAAGAAATCCCTGGTATTGGCCTTCCTCTCTCTCATATGTCTCTGTTCCCATGGCTAATCTTTTCATGGCCCCATTGCAACAGTACTGCATAGTCAAGGATAAGAATTGGCTGACATTCACAGAATGTTTCATGTTGCCCACATTATTACTAAGCAGCACTTCTGAGATAGATGCTCTTCAATGGGCACTAACATAAAATACAAAGACCCATGTGCTCTGTGCCTACCAAAATGCCTCCCTCCCAGAATTTTTTGTCATCTATAACATTTAGATCTTGTTCCTTGCACGACCCTGAACAATAGGATAAGCCATTGCAAACTTCCTGGAAGTCTTCAGTACCCATTCTTCAGGCTACTTCTCCTTCAAAGGCTGATAAAATAGTTGTGTTTTTTTTTTTTTTTTTTTTTTTCCCCTTGCCCAGTGTCCAGCTACACTAGGAAATGGCATTCAATCCCCTTGGGAAATAATCAGAAAATGTTATTCATGTATTTTAGAAATAATTTTGCAACCTTTTCTTCTAGTTATTTGAATGTAGTTAGTTGAACTTACTTTGATCAAAAAAGAAAAATTGCAATTTTCTTTTTTGATGACTGGTCTGCCTTTCTTCTAGTTTGTGATTTTTTTCTAGTTATGAAAGTCAAAATCAATTCAGGCAGCTATTCATCTCTCTTACCACTAGGAACATCATGACCCATTAGTCATCACCACAAATTCTTTTATTTCCAGGCAGTTTGACTACCATTCTGGCCATGAAGCTCATTATGTTGATTAAGTCTACTTTATCTCTAATGGATGAATTAGTACCACTTGATCATGAACATTCTGGAGTCCTACTAGCCCTAATGATAGTAAGCTTCTCAGCTTCTCCTACTCTTAACCTCAGTTTCTAGAAATCAGTCACTCTTTCCTTCTCAACAATGCCAGTAGTCTCATTACCAGTGCAGTCCTTAATGTTTTGGTGAAAGGAGTTTTATTTATGCCCTTGAGAAATTTGGTAGAGTGGTGGTTCTCCATTCACATAATAAATTCATTCTAACATTCCTGTATCTCTGCATTTTCTGACCCTATCCTTAACATTTTGTCAAGGTATTTTATGCATCTTCTTTAATGTGCCATAGTCCATCGTCAGGTATAAGCTTCAAAAAAACATTCCAGTGGTGTATTAAGACCAGCTCCAGATGTCCTTATGGCATAAGAAATGGAAAAGTGCTTTTTCAAATAATACATTTTCACTTGTCCTGTCTTATATTCTCCTTCCTGCTCAAAATCCCTGATACACTCTCACATATATTTTCCTGGTTCACGTCAGTATGTATTATTAGTAAGGTTATGCATTTTTTTCAGTATGAATATGGTTTTCTTCTTTAGCCCATGATATAATTTTGTACTCAAGATAACTTATGGCCTGGTTTACTTTTTGGTCTGAAGAAAATGAGAAGTGAGGTATACCTTTGGGTAGAACAAACATTCCCTTGTGAAATTAATTGAACCTATGCAGTTGCATAGTGCAACTTTTTTTAGCAATGATTAAAGTATAATAAGATACTATCATATATAGACTCTCAGAATCCTCAATAAATAATTTACCATTAATATTACTCTAACAAATAAACTTTCCCTCCTTACACTGATAGAAAATACAAATTTACCTAACAATGTTTTAATGGAAACATTTTCCTCTTATATACAAATTAAAATTTTGATCTTCTGATGTTCAATTGCATTGATATTTATCCATTGAAAATTGTCTCAAAATTATTGATGTCGATAGCTCATGTACGTTATCATGAGTATTATCTCTGGAGAGATTTCTTTCAACCATACATCTTAACATTGAAAACAGTTGGATTTCATCCCACCCCCCATCTTGCTCACCTTGACTGACAGATGCTTGTTTTCCCATGATGTAATTCATTCCAATACTGGACAATTTGAGTTAAAAAAATTTCCTAAACTCTGATTAGATCTACTTGCAAATGAGTTCCATACCAGTCCTTATTAAATTTTCCACAGTAATCTAGGGTTTTCTTCGGTTTTGCAACTTAAGAGCTGAGGCAAATGTGAATAATTACTCTTCTTCCATTAGCCTTCTATTTAACATCTAATCTAACATATGTCTTGTTGGTTTCACCTAAAAAAAAATCTCTAATCTGGCCACTTCTCACCAAATTTACAGCTGCTTAGTCCAAGCCAATATCCTTGTATCTTTTTCTATCTGGATTACTTACTGCAGCAACTCCTGACTGATAATACTTGCTCCTGTATTTTATTGTTCATAGAGAAATCAGAGTGCCCATTAATGCATAATTCAGATTATGCCCGACTTCTACCCCTATGCTTGCTTCCCATTGAGAAGAAAGCAAAATGCTGGCTCTTTCCTCTAAGGCCCAATGTGATCTGGTCCCTGACTATCAATTCAACTGCATTATCTGTCATTTTTCCTGCTATACTCAGGCCAGAGCAGCCTTTATGCTATTATTTGACATATCAAGAATATGCCTTTCGTGGGGATGTTCTTACTTTCTGGAATATTATTGCAGATTTTTCATATGGCTACTGCTATGGGCTGAATTGTGTCAACCCAAAATTCATATATTGAAATCCTAACCCTCGGTTCTCAGAATGTGGCTGCTTTTGGAGAGAGAAAGTTTAAAGAAGCAATTAAGTTAAAATGAGATCATGGTGGACCTTAATCAATTCAGAATGTTGGCTGCCTTGTTCATTAAATCCTATCACAAGGTAGATAGATGTTAAATAAATAAGTGTTAAAAGATCAGTGCTCTGTCTTCCTACCATATCACTTACTTGTCTTCTTCCCCAGAACAGACATCTTGAATTTCTTCTATCTTCCTTCTAACATATTCTTTCAGAACTCTTGACATCTCATTTATATTCCCCTTTGAAATAAGAAACTTATAATGAATTATTCTAAGATGACTTTGTCACTGAGAAGATTGGGACAATTATTTATAGTGACCTAGATTAATTAACACTACTTAGAGTTGTATTTACCTTAAAATAACAGTTAATGTTCTCTATAATCAATTGAAACCTTACCATCTTATTTTCACACAAATGAATACTATTCTTCTAGTCTATTCTATTAATACTGTTTTTGTAAATATGTGAATATAAGATATTGTATCATTTAAATTAATACTATATCATTAAACTACCCTTAGTTCTACCCCAAATCTTAAGTATTTGACCTAATTGATTAACAAATCTTCTTGAATTTTTCCTCTGTTTTCCACTCCTGAATCAGTTTGTTCTTAATCTCAGTGAACCTTTCTTATCCATAAAATATCATTATCTCCACGTTGTCATACTCAGCTTTTTCTCCTGTCTTTATATTATTTTTAACATACTCATTAACAATCTTATCTTTGTCTTAAAAGAATGAGATATGTGCTTAATATATGTAGCACTCTTCCTTTGTCAACTGGTACCCAAAGAAATGGTACCAAAATGCCACCTATAACCCAAATCTTTGAGATTACTACCAAAAATACCCATACGAGATCTTCTGATTGTATCATATTCTCCATAAAATAGAGGTGTCAGTAAACAGTAAAACAGATTAATTCTATTAGGTTATCTGCTATTTCCAGGTGTGGGTTCAAAGATGATTTATAATGCCTGGTTACCCCAAACTACCTCCATAAATCTCAGTAGCTTTCTTGTCACCAAATATCACATTATTTCCTGAGGGTAGGTGATAGATTTTAACATCTTTAAAACCATAATAAAAAAAGGAAAGCTGAAGGAGGGGAATGGAAGAGAAATGAGACAGTAGACCTTTAGAGTCAGAGACATGGTTTGTCACATCTCAGCTGTCTAACATCAATTATTTTGCCTTGGGGCACCTCAGAGAACAACTCTGAAACTATTTCTGCATTTCTAATACAGCACGAGTAAACTAAATTGGCATGCGTTGCTATTAAAATTGCAGATAGTATACATTGAAGCATTTAACATACTGTCTGAGAAAAATTATAAATGCCTAATTAATGATGATTTCTATTGCTTTACATTTTGAAAAAAATCAAGAGAGCCCATAGGAAACAGATCGTATCATGACCTTGTTCATTGTAACTATAATTTTTTTATTTTATTTTTTTAAATAAATATCATGTTGCATGTCATGTGTGCAGACCTCTGTTGAAGAGCTAACACTGATTGGTTGCCATGCTCTGGAGAACATAGTCCCTCTACTTAGGTCACAGTAATAAGAATTCATACCCATAAACCACCTATTGACTTCTGAGGTATACCACATTTCAGCAGGTGTCCTTTTTGATGACTGACAAAACAATTTAAGGAATACCAAAAGAAGAAGCTAGCCCAGAACGTGAGGCCAGAGAAGGGACGACACACCAGGATATTAATAAAAATAAACAAAAATCAATCACGAGGAAATTGAAGCTATAAGAGGAGATGTGTAATTAGGCAGAGTTCCTCACCTAGAAAAAATACTTAGAGAAGTTAGTTGATAATCAAGTGCAAAAAGTAGACAAAGAAGCAGATATAGAGAACTCACAATCTTATCAACCCACTGAAAGGTTTTAGAGGCGACAGCATGCTTTGGACTGCTAAGATTCCTGTTGTATTGTAAAAGATAAATGAGTGATTTTTCCTTTCCTCATAAAACCTACTATAGGTCTTTTGAGACTTTTCTTGTCTCTCTTACTTTCCTGGAAATGTTTCTGTTTTGTTTTGTTATTTTCAATCCATTATCTGAACTTACCTGGATGCATCTCGGTTTCTGGCAGTGTGAAATCTTAATTAAAATGAGACAATTAGAAATCAACTAGCGCAGGCATCTTAATTTACTAAGGAGCAATTGCTTTTACCCTTGTTCACCCAAGTTTCTCGAATACAGACAAGGATGCATCTAGTTTTTCTACTAGTTCACTTTTCTTTCTGTTCTAAATTCTCATAAAACCCTAAATCTCCAAATTTTAGTAAAAACTGCATAGTTTTACTGGCTTTAATGTTCTACTTCTCCTTTTCCTTTTCATGTTTGCATTCTTTTTTATGCTTTAATTTTTTTTTAATTCTGTAACATTTCTTCTATCTTACCTAAAGAATTCCCATCCTTGAATATAAACCTTTTAGCTTCCATACAAAAAAATCCCCCAAAATCACCTTTAGCCAAAAAAAAAAAAAAAAAAAAAA
>NW_016807254.1:261636-276074 GCF_001698545.2 Rhinopithecus bieti
AAATCACCTTTAGCCAAAAAAAAAAAAAAAAAAAGCTTGCTCTTGATTATTTATGCCTAATAATCAGCTCAGGCAGAAAAGCAGACATTGCACAACACTTGGATTTTGTGACAATATTATCTCTACATCAATACAGCTTAAGTCACTCTTGATAATTGTGACAATATTATCTCTACATCAATACTGCTTAAGTCACTCTTGATCATTCTTAAGGATTTGTTCTTGACATTTTTTTCGAATAAAATGCTATGGATTTATAGCCTTATGTTTCTGAATCAAAATGAGAGTTTAAAAATAAAATAAGGAAAAAGTTTATTTTGCTTAGTAAGACCTGAACATGTAGGCAAACAATTTTGTTACTGCTAATCAAGGTTATATTTTTCTCTTATTTTGGCAATTTCCATTAATTCCACCTGAGGTCAGGATCTCACTGTTTCATGCCAAGTTTGTTATGGTGGTCTCTTTATTTATTTATTTTTTGTTTCCAGCTTCAGTTGTATTTTCTCTTACACTCCTAGATGAATGATAGGAAAACACTTAGTAATGTGTATCACTACCCCACTAGAATTTCACTGGCTTCCTATTTTCCCCCAAACACCTTTGCATTTCAAGCCCCTACCTTTCTTTTTGTTTCCTATAATATGGTGCTCCCCAATATAAGCTTTGTTTCAAAAGACTTATCACTCCATTGTCACTCACCAATGCTATCTTCATTCCTTTACTCACTCTGTTTCCTCCTAGCTACTTTAGAGGACACGTCTAGTTCATTAATTATTTCATGGCTACTACAACCCACAGTCATCTCCCTAATTGTCAAACTTGTATTGTATTTATCCTGTTTATTACCCAGCTAATACTTCATTGGTCATTATTTTATTCACATTCATTTGCTAAAAATAAATAGTAGATAGTAGAAACCATTTTTCTTATTTCTGTTGTTCTCAGTGGTTAGTTAGCAAAATAAGAGGCATATAATAGGTGCTTTAATATATAACATCTGGCTAATCAGTATCAAGCTTCCCTGCAAATGTGAATAAGGAATGGGGTAATACTCTCTGCCACTGTTGGTATTTCCCAAGATACTCATGGCGTTTTCCAACCGTCTCTGTAGAGAAAGATGAGCTCTACAATGACATTAAGTACGTCTATCGCATTCAATGTAACAACAACAACAAAAAAAGGTGGGTGGGGAGGGAAATGACTAGAAATAAGTAAGAGAGGCGAGATTACATAGCACCACTTAGGGGATATTGAAATGTCATCCACCCTTTCAAGGTGATAGAGATTTTATCTACAGAGAACTAAATGTTGCCATAAACCTGAATCTCACTTCAATAACTATTATCCCTGATTATAAGATTTTTCAAGCATGAATAATACATAGATGATATGCACTTCAGTCTTCATTTTGTCCATTGTATTTAGCCTATACTTACCTGTTCCCATAGGTAGTGAGATAGTGGATTCTACCTATATACATTTGTATACTTGTACAATATACACATGTGCATACATATTTGGCATTTTATGCCAACAGCATTTTCCAGTAGTTACATTTTTCAAATAATTGCATTACTCAAATGACTGGTGATACACATTCACCCTCAGAAGGCTGTCTTACCATTCAAAAGTGATTACAGAAAGATGGAAAAGATATTTTGCATTCCATTTGTGGTTGTCTTTTATTTAACTTGGCTAATGTAACATGATTCTGTGATTTTAGGTTTTTAAAGTAAGTGTGGTCCCCTTGAAAGTGTTTGAACATAAGTGTGGGTTAAAAGCATGTAGCCACTCTAGTTAAGCTTTCAAAAGTGCTTTTAGGAAAGGTTTGGAATTGAGGCTTAGGTTATAGACTTCCTTTAACATGCACAAATAATTCTCACTAATCCTAAAGGGAATCAAACACATATATACAGTGCAGGAAAAGTAATTTTAGTTCTTTTGTTTAAAATATTTTAAAATCTGTTTCTCTAAAATAAATAGAGGATTGCTAGGCATATTGTCATCTCTCTGGAAAACTGAGAAATGAAATCTGAATTTATATAACTTTAAATGTAGTGAGCCAAATTCTTGTTCCATAGTATTGTATTATGTATACACATATAACACTGATATCATTTTGCAAATGCAACAGGATAGTGAGACATGATGTTATCTGCACGGCCACAAATAGCAACATTTCTTATTTGATTGTGAAATCCTGACAAATGCTTGATAGACACTACACAAATTCCCATCTTCATTTTCTTATGCCATTAACTTTTAGGTTAGTTTACTGATGCATTTTATATTTTTATACCTGCATAATAAAGTTTCTTGTGCGATGTGACAACATCATTGCTTTAAATATATGGAGAAAATTAGTCTCCCTAAAATGCCAGAAACTTTCTATGGTTTAAAAACTATAAAAGTTACTTTGACATTTTATTAAATTCATAAAATAAATTAGCATTTGTTAAAGTAAAACGTTCTACTGCTTATATTTTATATGAAATAAAATAATTCATTTCAAATACATGAAAATAAGTATCTTTAGCACCTTTAAATTTTAAGAGAACACAATGTAACAAAAAATAGTCTCACTGCAATCTGCATATCTCAAATTCACAGTAGTATATATAACTGCATAATAGTTATACATTTTCATAGTTATATGTAATCATATAAATTAGTATTAGTATATACAACTGTGCAATAGTAACATAGTAATATAACTGTGATTCTTATCCTCAACTGAGTATTATAACTCCTATAAACAAAGCTTTGGTCTCAAAGTTCCTTTAGATTTTTCAAATATTTCATGATTATACTTTATATTAAAACATAAATATATATTTTTTATAGAAATGTTTTATTAAAACTGAAGAAATCGATTATGGGCTTAGGGATTTTTTTTTAGAAAGCATTGTTAGAATTTCTCATAATGGTTAATGTCCTAAAAATGACATTAAAGAACTTTTAAAGCACTTAATTTGCATTTAGAAAACCATACTTTTTTCACTCAAATTTAAACGTAATTAAAGAGTTGATATGGCATCATATATAATAGTTTAGTTTTCTCTTATAAAAAGAAATGCCCCCAAATTCTGCCTTTGCCTTTAGAATCATTACTAATTTCATTTCAACCCCTTGACTATACATATATAGTCATATATAATCATATATATGGTCATATTATTCATATTTATTCATATATATTCAAATGAATATATATTCATTTATTGTTTTACAGAGGTAGAATCATAATGCATATACTTGCTTAAGATACTTCCATTGCTAGTATTATTTAGATACTAAACTCCTAACATGTTACCTAAAAGATCTTGCTTGATCTAGTGCTTCCCTGGGGTAATAGCAGTCCTCCCTGATTCTCTATTATACAATCATTTCGGCCTTCTTCTGACCCTCAAAATTCCTGAAGTTAAAACTTTTACAAGACCTTTGCCCATGACTTTTCTTCTACTTGGAACACTTTCCATACTTCTTCATCTGAATAACTCTTATTCAGTCTCCAGGCACCTTTCCCACAAAAGCTTTTTTTCATCTTAGGCTCATTTAGATTCTCCTGTTACATCCACTCAGAGGTCCTGTCTCTTTCCTCAGTACCACTCAGTACTGTTGAAATGGATTAACTCAATGTGGTCATTTTTTTTCATATGCACCCACCACAAGTGTAAAAGCTTGGGATTTCATACATTTTGCTTATGACTTTTTTTTTTTTAAAGTGTGCGACTAGCCACATGGTAGACATAATAAATATTTGTCAAAATAATGAGTCAATATAATTTGCATTCTCCTTTTTTCTACCTAGGATTTTCTACCTAGGATTATACTATAAATATTCTTCCATGTTTGTAAACAGTTATCACTTTAAATGAGTTAATCAGAATAATAATGATAACTATGATGATAATAATACTGATATAACATCATTTACAAAGCTAATCTATATAGATATTCAAAACATTAATTTTGAATTAAACATTAATATCTGACCTTATAGATGCATTGATAAGAATATATTCATGTAGATTTCTGTTTTCTTCTGTTTAACTCTTTAAGAAAACTCAGAAACAATAGCTAGTATAAGAATATGACATCTTTGTATTGCCCCAAATAACTTTCTCAAAAGGCTATATTAATTTACAATACCATGCTATATATCAGTTTCTCTGGAAACTCTCCACAAAAGAGGTGACCTATTAATTTTGTTGTCATTGTTGTTGTTGCTGCTGTTGTTGTTATTACAAATTGCCTTGGAAGACACAAATAGAAAAACTTTGGTGCTAGTGTCTAATTAATTATATATATTTTTGAAGGATATTTGATAGGAAGAGTATTTGACAAATTTATGGCTGCTGCTGATCTGCAGATGATCAATAGTGCTGATTTAAATCCCATGTTGTAGATTTACTGACCATACAGGATCTCTGCTCCCATATATATATATATATACACATATATAGTCATCTGTGTGATTCTTAACTTTAAGAAAATAATTTATAAACTGAGAATGGAATTTTTCTTTGTTGTGAAGGGTTACAGCCTACAGGTGGCCATCTTGTAGGCTGGGAAGTGTGTCTCTCGTAAAGACCGAAGACAGACACTTTGAAGGAGGAGGAGTTGGGGTAGAAGCTTTATGCTGAACAGGTTATAAGGGAAGCTATAAATATTCATGATGGTGGTCCTGAGGCATGCATTTTGAATGAAACAGCCATGCAGCATACATCCTTGTTAAGTGGAGTGGAGGCTTAACATTTAACTATACTACAATTAGGCCCTATATGTCAAAAGGTCTTTTCAAGAGACAAAGTCACTCAAGTGTCAGCCTCTGTAAATCCGGCCAGAACCAATCCATGGTGGGTATTCTTCCTATCTGGAGAGAGTTACCAACATCAGTTTCTTGTCTGTAATTATGGCTGGCAGAACAGGGGTCAGTTAGTCAGCCTTTGTAAGCTGAATGAGTTGTAATCATTTTAATATTGTTTATCTTGAGGCCAGTGTTGTTTAGCTTCTAGAAAAAAAAAAAAAAGCCTTGAGGAGTTAGAATATAGTTTATTCTTTAAATGTAGGAGTGTGTGACTCAACCGTTGCCTGGCATGGCCTTACACCCTGTTTATAATTTGGAATCTTATTGCTACAAAGAGTGTTTTCTCTCAGTCTTATAATCTCTATTTTAAGATTAATGAGGGCCAGTCATTGTGTCTAAATGCCAAAGGAACAGGGTATTAGGGAGCTTTTCTGACCTCCCATCTCATCATGACAGAGAATTCAGTTTTAAGGCTTTTCTGTGGTCCCTTTGGCCACAAGGAGGTTTGTTTGGTGAATGGGACGGTTTAGATTTTATTTTTAGTTTATTTTTCCAGTTCTCCACCTGAGATGTGAAAGCTGCTCTAGAAGGTTAAGTTTTTCAACTTTTCCATACAGGGAAAAAACATCATCAGTTGATTAATTCTGCCCCTGCTTTATTCAACTTCATGTTGGTTTGCCCTAGAATAAATTTATTTAATATAATGCAATCAGAATAACATTTCCACAATAGCATTTGTGAGAATTCCTAAATCCAAAGACACTTAAGACATTTTAAAAAATGTATAACATTTTTAGTCATTTAAAATAAGCACTTCTAATATATTTTTTGGAAATTTCCTAGTATGCAATTTGCATCCATGACTTCATTAAGAAAATCTGTCATCAACTTCGGTTGGTTCTGCCAGTAACCAGAAAAGTTAATCCATGTACTAAGAACAATTTTACATAAAATTCAGAAAATATAGCATATTAGTAACAACTACCAAGCCAAAAGCACATGAGATGTTGTGCAACATTTTGTTCTCTAATTAATGGAGGGACTCGTTACCAAGCCTAAGAAAATCCTTTTTATATTGACATCTTTTGTTTCAACTGTGCTGAAAATATGAATACTGAAAAACAGAGCATATACGTTTCATATTTTATTCTGTTATATTTGGTTTGCTCAAAATAATATAACTGATTTACACTTATTCTGTAGTGTGAAGTGTGTGTCAACATTACATCTGGATTATCATCTTATTCCTTAAAAATTAAACACACACACACACACACACATCTATGCACACTATTTATCTTCATAGCACTTATCACCATTAACATGTCATGTACTTATTTATTTATGTAAATATATATATGTGTGTTTATAAATACATACGTGTGTGTGTGTGTGTGTGTGTATTTGAGATGGAATCTTGCTGTCACTCAGGCTGGAGTACAGTGGCACAATCTGAGCTCACTGCAACCTCCACCTACCAAGTTCAAATTTTTATATACATATATATATGTGTGTGTGTGTGNCAATGATTTTCAGGATTCTACTTCAAAAAAGAGCACTGGCTTTGAATTCATAAACTGTTATTACTCAGCCTATGACCCCAGTTACCAATGCATTTGATTTTAAAATATATTTGAAACAACAATTTTTAAAGTACAAGGCTCATACAACTAAAACTTCTAATTTGAGATTAACCTGAAGATGCGAGCTAGATTATCCAGCCCTGTTAAATTCTCAATTTCAAGATACACATTTACTGAAGCAAAATCTGTAAGTATAAAAGCTTTTTTTAAAACTTTTTTATTTTACTAAGGAAAATACTTATGTTTCAGGTCCACAAAAGTGAATCTTGAGGGCTTAATAGACCTAACAAAAGAGTGCTCTTCATTCATGGAGACTCAGGCCACTGTCTGGGGAAACCAAGGACTGCTCTACTTCACAAAAACTCTACAGAATATTGATTCTCATTGCTTTTTCTCTAAGGAAAATGTGGATTTGGAAAATATGAAAAACTTATTATTCTCAATCTACTTCAAATACAAAATCAAGCAAGGTCCTACTTAGCAGAAGATGTATTACTTCTCATGACCAACGGAAGAAATTGAATTTAGTAGACATTGAAATGACAGTAAACTTTCCTAAGTCAACACCTCACATATAGAAAGAAACAAAGACATAACTAAAGGATTAAGGCAAAAATTAAGTCATTTAGAGGAAAAAAAAAAGTGAAAGACCATTGACACATTCAAAGCAAGAGAATACTCTTTAAGAGAAAAGGCAGGTGTGATGGCTCACGCCTGTAATCCCAACAGTTTAGGAGGCTGAGGTGAGAGGATTGCTTGAGCCCAGAAGTTCAAGAACAGCCTAGGTAACATGAGGAAACCCTGTATTTACCAAATAAATACAAAAAATTAGCTAGCCATCCTGGCAGGGGTATGCAGTCTCAGTGACTAGAGAGGCTGATGTGAGAGGACTGCTTGAGTCTGAGAAACGGAGTTTGCAGTGAGCCAGGATTGTGCCACTGCACTCCAGCTGGGGCAACAGACACTGTATCTCAAAAACCAAACTAAACCAAACTAAACTAAACTAAACTAAACTAAACTAAACTAAACTAAAGAAGAGTGCTGCTTTACATGGAAAAAAAAAAGAAGAGAAATATATCAAACACCAGATCAGATAGCAAATCAGTCAAAAAAAAGATAAAACTCACCTATTAGCATCATCCAGAGTTCAGTAATTGTGAGAAAAAGAAAAACAATGCATGAAAGTAAAACAATTGGGGAAGCACTATTAGTAAATATTCCATGCATAAAGAAATTTGTGAAAGGTTTGGAGTTCAAACTAGAAAGAATATAGCACTTTTTTTTTTTTTTTTTTCTGAAGATGATGTTGCAGATTATAGCTGTCATTTACCGTTTCGGTTCAGACTTTAAAAGTATTTTGTTGTCTTCCACTCCCCAGACCCATTGCAGTGTAGTTTACTCAATATGTGTAAAATAAGTGACAGAAGACATTTGTAAGGTAAGTGTACAAAATAATTATTGCGTTTAACTGTTTGGGGCAGAACCCTTATGTTGATAGAATATTCCACCATATTTTACTTTCTTTGCCAACCATTATCCTAATGGAATAGAAATATATTACTTTATATGGCAAATAATCTATAAAAATTTACTCACTGAATTGAATCATAAAGGAATAGTTATTAACATGGAAGATAAAAGCATGAGTTGTGTGTGGCTAATAATTTTTCCTTAATTTGTACTTGCATTAATAAAAAGTACGGTATGGAATTCGTTTTCTGATATGTAGCTTGCTGGTATTTCTCACAATTCTGTTCTTCCCTATCCTTTATAGGAAATGTGAGATAGATGCTGCACAATATATGTAACTCAATCAATATAGGTTATTTGAGATAAACATTTTACTGCTATTAATTTATTGTTTTTGATAACATGTATGCTAATGAGGCCTGTGTGAGAAATTAGAAAATCATACATATAATACTTTTCCTATAAGATGATATACTTAATGTGATTTTGGAAGATTATGTGGTTTTTGGTTTTGTTGTTTCATAATGTTTTGTTTTAAGACATTATCTGATATTCAGTCAGACTCCCCTGCCTTTTACCCCAGAGTTTATAAAGCCAAATCTTATTGGAGGAAGAAAACAGATTCCCTAAATTTCAAAACGATCATTCCTCAGATATTTAAACAATGTATTCTTAGGTCCAAGATGAAATAGTTGTGAAAAATGTGGATGATGTAATTTTACCATTTGCCTTGATATGATTGATTTAGTATATCACATTTTACCTACCTTTACATATGAATTTTCATGAAAAGGAATGTAAATTTAAATAAGATGTAATGGCCTTTGTAATTAAGTCCATCTCTGTTCTAAATTTAGTACCACAGATGGGTGAGGTGAGGATAGATGGAACAAAACATGGTGTCTAACTCTGAACCCTGTTAAAAGTATTGGAGTCTATTAACTATGCATCAACCCAGGAACACAGTCTGTAAAAAAAAAAAACAACAACAACAAAAAAATCAGGTTTGTCATGTAATTTTGACTTTAATGTTACCTAAGTGTTCTGATAACTAACGTGTATAAAATTAGAAGATGATACATAATCTGCATTAATGGCAAGGTTATTTTCAATTCAGAAAACATACTTCACTTATATATGAACTATTCAACAAATACCTATGACTCACTTTGATTTTCTGTAAAATTGCAATTTCAATTGCAAAGGGTAAGTATGAATGTTTGATATTGAGAGCATTGTGAAACTGAACCCTGAAGATATTAAGACTGAAAACAAAAGTTATCTTTTTCTTCCAGCTTGTTATATGTTACCTCTTTTAGTCCATCTCCTGCTCCCCAGAAATCAACTTACTCAAGAGTTTTAGAAAAATAATATTAAATATTATGAGACAATTTTTGTTGTTGTTATTTGTTTGTTTGTTCTTGAGACAGGGTCTTGCTCTGTCACCTAGGCTGGAGTGCAGTGGCACAATCTCGGCTCACTGTAACCTCTGTCTCCCGGGCTCAGTCGACTCTCGCACCTCCACCACCTGAGGAGCTGGGACTACAGGCATTGACTCACCATGCCTGCCTAACTTTTTGTATTTTTTTTTTAAGTAGAGATGGATTTTTGCCATGTTGCCCAGGCTTGTCTGTATCTCCTGGGCTCAAGCAATCCATGCCCACCTCAGCCTCCCAAAGTGCTGAGATTACAGGCTTTAGAGACAATGTTTTCAAAACGTGATCTATCCCAACTTCCAACATTGGATTAGTGTGTCCTATTTTGTCCAATAAAGCTGATAAAAAATAAAGAGCCCAGACAGAGGAAATTCAGACCTCTGGACTTGGGATCTCCTTAAATGTCTATGTTTACTTTTTGAGGTCTTTTAAAAGACCTTCCAATAATTTGTCAAAGCTAGAATTCACACTGAAGAAAACTAATTTAGACAAACAATTTGTTCATCAAATTTTTATTTAATACCTACTATATGGCTGGCATAACTAAGTTCTAGAGATGAAACAATAAATGAAAGATGAATAATGTGAGAATCTTATACTAGAGGATCTCAAATTTAAGCAGGTTGCCTAATTGGCTATTAGCGAGGGAATGCCCTGCATTAGCGAGGGAAGAATCTATTATTGATATAGCTTGGGTCAGATATCCTCTCCCTTCCCCATCTTGAGAAGGTGGCAGCTCGAGTTCAAACCACAGGACACAAGGAGATATTAGTTTAGACAGACAAAGGAAAAAAACGAAAAGCATGTGTATCAGTCAGCTTCCTGTGGCTGCCATAACAAATTGGTGCAAACCAGGTGGCATAAGATCAGAAGTCTAAAATAAAGACATCAGCAAAGTGGCACTCCCTACAGAGTCTCTGAAGAATCATTTGTTCTTTGCCTCTTCCAGTTTCTGGTAGTTGGCATTTCTTGACTTGTTGCACCCCAGTCTCTGGCTCTGTAGTCACATTGTCTCTTCCTTTTCTGTGTGTGTTCTTTTCTGTGTATTTGTCTCAAAGCTTGCTTAGCCTCTCTCTTAAAAAGAAATCCATGAGTATACTTAGGGTCACTGGATAATTCCCTTGTCTCAATCTGCTTTATTGTATTTAATTATATATATTTTTTTGCCATGTAAAATATTATTCATTCTTTTGCCTTATAAGGTAAGATTCCTAGTTTCCAGGGTTTAGAACATAGATTTTTTTAACTACCATTTAGCCCCCACCGGGATTTAACTCCCCAGCTAACCTTTATTACCTAAGTCAGTCAAGGTACCAACTGTATCTCCAATCAGAATATGGAGCCAATGCGGGCAATATTCACTGCTTCAAAATGCTAAAAATATTTGAAATGCAGCTCTTCTTCTTAAAATAAAATACATAATATTAGGAACTTATTTCTTTTATAAATACTTTATTATATTTGCCATTTTAACCAATATAAGCAAATGCAAAATATCTGATACATTTGTGCTAACTTTCCTGTTTCTCTATTGCATGTTACAAAAATAAATTAAGAATTACTAAATTTAAAGGGCTATTCTAAAAAAAATCAAGTCTATAAAAACTGGTAAATGTTAAAATGGTAAACATTAGATGTGTGAGAATTGTAATGCAGTCTTCAACATAAAAAATACTATTTTTTAAAGATTGATTAGTGTTGGGTAAGACTACTAAGAATAATTATATTAGAATGATATCTTTCACCTCTTTCTCCTTTATGAGGATTTTACATTTGATTTTTGGGTTAACTGATACTGTCCAGGAGATTTCTCTTTTCAGCTATTAAACCGTTTGTCAAACTAATGGATTAGAGAACTATACTTCATTTCTAAATTACTTTGATGTCCTAATATGAACTTATTAGCTTAATGCCATATTCCATTAATTAATTTTTACTTCAATAGGTGTTACTTTTGAGTTGCTTTGAAAATTTCTCATAAAGGTAAATATACTTTCTGTGCTTTTGTTTGTTTGTTTTGTTTTACGAGATTAATGATATGGCTTTAGATAACATATATTACTGCAGTAAAAGTAATTTGTCTTAAGTAAAATAAATATTTAAGATCACTAGGAGAACAACTAATGCTACATTTTTTGGAAAGCTTTGGCTCTTTAATTTATCTTCAGCTTTAAAGAAGTTTGATTTGTCATTACAAAAAGTGTTCATTTCATTTCTACATCAACATGCAGGTATTTGTTGATATCCTATATTTTAATTATTCAAGTTTACATCAGCATTTGGTTCCTCTCCCACTGTTTATATTCTAATGAAGTGCGATGGTTAAATCTTTCAAATGAGATATAAAAGGCGTTAAACGTTTATAATTTATTTTGTTTCTCTTCTCTGTCATTTGTGATTAATTAGGCCAGTTGTCAGCCTACATTTTGGATAACAAACATTATTCTTTCCAAAGAGAAGTTTTCATCAGAAAAGGATTGGGAAAATATTGTTTGTTATCTGAAATTCAGTAGGAGGTTTTCAACTTGAGAATTTAAGACTTTGATTCTATTAATTTTAGTTCATAAAGACAAAAATTCATAATGCATAGCCTTTAAATCTGTATGCGTACACATTTTCATTGAATTCCAAGTCAATTGGTGGAGTAGCAGGGGTGCATTAATTTTCTGAGTATTTAGACTAAATCATGTCACTGCTACACTTCTCTCACACCAGCACCACCCTAAACTAAATTCAGCTTTTACTGTACTACCATTTTGGCTACCTACATAGATGATTGTGAAGTATCCACTGTGCTTTAATCAGACAGGAGCAGTCAAGTTGATACTATGTGTCTCTAAGGAGGACTATGCATTATTAACAATCTCTAAGTTTAGAAAGACATTTTTGTTTGTTTGTTTGTTTGTTTTTTATTATTATACTTTAAGTTCTAGGGTACATGTGCATAACGTGCAGGTTTGTTACATATGTATACTTGTGCCACGTTGGTGTGCTGCACCCATCAACTCGTCAGCACCCATCAATTCATCATTTATATCAGGTATAACTCCCAATGCAATCCCTCCCCCCCACCCCCATGATAGGCCCCGGTGTGTGATGTTCCCCTTCCCGAGTCCAAGTGATCTCATTGTTCACTTCCCACCTATGAGTGAGAACATGCGGTGTTTGGTCTTCTGTTCTTGTGACAGTTTGCTAAGAATGATGGTTTCCAGCTGCATCCATGTAGAAAGACATGTTTAAAAGATAATTTTACACTGAGAATTATGGATTTTTTAATCTCGTGAATTATTTTATCTTTACTGTCTCATCTAAAAATATCTCCAGCCGTCCTTGATGTATTTCAAGCAACAGTTAAGGTTTTTGCTTTAATACTTATTCTTTGTGAAGGTCAATGGTCTTGCCCTCTTTTGATCTCCACTAACAGACACCCTCTGTGTAACTAACAGTGTCACAGTAAATTTTGAATGTTCACATGAGTTCTTTCATTGATGTTCCAAAGTATTACTTAAGCCCTTGTTCATTAACTTTTCAGTCTTATCCCTCATCTTGCTGACCCAAATCTAAGTATCTTGAAGGCAGCAACTATGTCTTACAGAGTAAAAATGAATGCTGCAGATCCTCAGTAAATGTTTATTTTAATGAATCTCTGAAGAAAATAGTGTCTCCTTAGCAAAGAATGAAAAGAATATGAAATCTATTTCTATATTACAGTTGAGAGTGAATAAAAAACAGCAGGAAAAATACACTTGCATCTTATTAGTTATCACTTTATCACTGTGAATGGCTTAATTTTTTTGCAGTTTAGATTTGATGCATAACTTATGAAGATAATCTTGCAATTATGTATGCCACAAGTATCTAGAAGTATATAGTCTATCTTTTTCCTCCCTTTTCTCTAATAACATTCAATTATTGTGCTAGCCCCAGTTACGAATATTTGTCAGTAAAAAAACAGGTGGAAAAAAATCCAAAATTTTATTTGACTATGTTTGTCTGGAAGTGACAATATTGTTCCTTACATTAACTAGAACTGGACCCTGGAGATAGAAAATAAGAATAGTTACATAAAAATTTTAAATTTATACACATTTAAATTTATCAATTATGAATATATACACTCTACACAATGAATAGGGAAGAATAATGAAAATAGCAAACCACCGTATGTGTCAAAGTAATTTCTATAACATTATATTTTTTAAATTAACAAAAGTTATAGCTGACGTCAACATGGAATTGGTGGTGGGCATTGGGGGCAGGGAAAAGGGGAAAATCTTGTCTTTTTTGGAATTAGCCTGTAAATAATCATTAACTTTGAATGTTGATGTAAAATCTATTTTAAAATTTTATGTTTAATAATTTAACGGTAACTTTAAGAAGAGCAGAAATTAGTTGTAGAAATTCTAAATTATTCAAATAAAAATAAGTTACTACTTCAAAATCCTTGGTCAATCAAACAAAATGAAAAAAGAAAGCAAAAACAGGAAAGAGTGAATAAGTGATATGAAACAGGATGTCATTGCTGAGTCCAATGCATTGTAATAGTAATAAACCTGAATATGAATGAATTCTCTGAATAAGAAAATTTACGTTAGGATAAAAAATTTCTGGCATACACTATTTTCTGGAGACATGCATGAAATAAAGTGAAATACAGATTAAACATAAAGATAATAAAATAGAAATGCTATTCAAATTTAATAGAATAAAAGATTCAAAAAACTAACGCAGTAAAAAGTTTTGTGCACTTATAATGTAGTTTCATAATGTAGAGAGCAAACACTAATATAAATGAAATGAGAAAATGGTAAATGATAATTCATGTTTAATAGAAAAACTTACATTTCCCCTAAATCAGATTAAGAACACACTTAAAAAATTAACTAACAGTGCCAATTTTAAAAACAAATCCTAAAATATTCGTGAAAATTGGCCATGTTTCATGCCTCAAAAAAATGCAACATATCCTGAAGAAACCACACTTTTCAGATCTTTTGGCAAAAACACAACTAAAAATTGGAATGTGAGTCTATGAAAAAAATAACCAACAAATGTACACATTATAAAAATTCAAAGGGAAATTTCCTTTTAACTGATTTCTTTAAGAAAATAAAAAAGTCAATACAACAGCTTCTTCAG
>NW_016807254.1:278328-311074 GCF_001698545.2 Rhinopithecus bieti
AAAAAAATAATTAGAGCATTCTGATATAAACTCATATAAATTATAAATGAATTATAATATAATTTATTTTAAAAAGATAGAGTTTCTATAAATGCCTAACTATTCTCTTCTAACTACTCTAAGTAGTTTTAAGTAAGAAGAAAAGTTATCTGTAACTGAATGGAATATTTTACGATTTGAGTTTTCTTAGGTTGGCATGACATTGTCTATGAAAAGATAAATAATTTATAGAAAATTGCTATTCACTTGAGAAAGAAAAAATAGCCTGGTATATACATACATCTCTCACAAACATTATGTGCAATAATTTTAAGTTATTCAGAAGAATACATGGAATATATAAGTTTGGAAGCACCAAAATGTTTTATTTATGTACACACATACACATATGCATAGTAAATTCCATTTATATTTTTAAAAGAACTGTGTTAATTGTGGAGAAATTAGTGATGGACAGGAAGTGAAGGAGGACTACTTAATATGTCACCTAAAGCTGTAGCAGAAATACCAGGATTTCAAAAAGCATCTAATATATAGTCTCTACCTTCTAGCCATTCACACACTGTGGAAACAAGATGAACCAAAATGAAACAATACACAAAAAGAAGCCAATATATGACGGTGCCAGAACGTCTCATTGGCACTCAATCACACATGCCTCAATGATTCCAACTAAATGTAAATTTACAGGTAGTTGCATGAAAACTTTCTTCATAGTATGTGGCCAAATCATTTCAGACAGATTCATAACTGAGCAAAAAGAAACAAAATAACAAATTACCTTGAAAACACATATTCCAGTATTAAAGGTTAAAAAAGGAAAAACTGATGAGGGGCCACATAACAGGAGGAAGAAGGACAATAAACTGTAATGACTTTAACTTTTTCATAGGAATATTGTCATCTTTTAGTGAACACTGTAAATTATAATTTATGTATTACATATAATATGACTTGAGTACAGGAAATGCTTCTCTTAGGAAGTGTTTTTCTAAACACAGAGCCATTTGAAAAGTGTAGAGAAAGAGTCTATTAACTGATACTAAATATAATTCAGACAGGAGTTCCTTCCTTCAGGGTAAGTGTCAAATGACAGGTTGCTGCCCTCTATTTTACTAAAATTCTCATTAGAATTATCTTGGAAGTGAGACACTAGCTGATTGAAAAGTTAAAAGGTTTTTCCAAGGGAAGATGCAGTAATAGAATATATAACACAAGCATTTCAAGGTAGAGAATATTTCTTACTTAATAGATACCTGGGGCTTTCCATTGTTGTAGAAATTTGTTTGAATAAAATTTCTCATAAAATTACTTGTAATAATGCAAATAATAGGCTAATTTTAAATGAATTACAAATGCTGAAATATAATGAAATTTCTAAATCCATGACAAGTTATCAAAGATATATACTCTCTAGTCTTATGGTAATTTCCAGCATATATTTCTATGGAAATCTTCCAAAACTTTGCAAATGGAGTATTTTATGTCATAACCATTTATATTAAGCAATCTAAAAGATCATATTGAAAAGAGTAATGTCTAGAAGAAATGTTGATACCAGTAATTAATCAGCATGTTATCTTAGTATCCAGGATTATAGCAAGGATGCCAATTTTTTTGTTATTCTAAAGTCAGTGTGGTGCCTTTCTGGCAAACAAGTGATCAATTCAAGCCAAATTATTTTCTACAAAAGTTAATATATGTTATTTTTCTCCTTATAACTTTCCTCTTATCAATGGCTTTTGCAATACAACACTTAAATAGCCACAATAAGCTGCAACACTCTTTATAGCAATAGACTGTTGAATCAGGACTTGTTTGGTGACAAAACAATTTCAAGTGATGAAATTTTGAGACCAAGATTGTATGCAAACATGCCAGCTGAAGATAATATATTATAATATACTTGAACTTGAAAGAAAGCTCAGAGTTTGGTTGTATAAGGACTGGTAGATGAATGTATGCTTCATGGACATACAGTTCTGAAGAAATATGAATCTACAGCATACGTATATTATATAAATTGGAAAAGTAGCAAAATAAATGAACTAAGTCAGAGATATTACAAAAAGACAAACAGTCTAAGAAGACAAGGAAATCAGCATTTCAAACAGATGATTGAGTCAACCACAAACATATTATATGGGATTTAGGTGGAAGAATCCCCTCCACAGATAAAGTAGGGTAATATAATTTTGCAAGGATCTTAGTCATATTCTCTATGACATTATTATAAAGAAAAGAGAATAAGGAACAGAATGGCATCCCAACAGCAGGAAAAAAAAAAAAAAAAACCCTCTACTTTTCAAGTAACTAAATGTAAAAAGAGATAGAGGATATAAAAGAACAACATAAATCCAAATTAGAAAAACGCAGTGATAAATTGATCATAAAAAAGATTTGAAGAAAAAAAGTCATTCAAAAAAATTTATTTTAGAAAATATTTCACAAGTGAAGGTAAAACTTGAAGAAACACAAGAATGACTTAAAATTAGAAGATGGAATAGGGATTTTTTTAATATGAAAGAAAGAAAAAAAGGAAGGGAAGGGAATGGGAGGAGAGGGGAGGGAGGGTGGGGGGGAAGAGAGGGTGGAAGTTAATTCAAGAAGAAGTAAAAAATATAGAAGACAGGCAAGNATAAAAAAGATTTGAAGAAAAAAAGTCATTCAAAAAAATTTATTTTAGAAAAATATTTCACAAGTGAAGGTAAAACTTGAAGAAACACAAGAATGACTTAAAATTAGAAGATGGAATAGGGATTTTTTTAATATGAAAGAAAGAAAAAAAGGAAGGGAAGGGAATGGGAGGAGAGGGGAGGGAGGGTGGGGGGGAAGAGAGGGTGGAAGTTAATTCAAGAAGAAGTAAAAAATATAGAAGACAGGCAAGTAATAGAAGAATACTAAAGTAAAGGAGCAAAACAAATATAAAATAAAAAAATGTTTAAAAATCTGAAATAAGAAACTACACATTGACAGGTCATGCCATGTATGTGACCTATAATGGCCAGAAATAACACCAATTCTAGTAAAACTACTGAACTTAAGAAAATTTTTTAGAAAGGCATTAAGGCAAAAATGATGAGACTACTTATAAGGAAAACAGAGACTGCTACTAAATCTTTGAGAGTAAACTTTTCTTTTTGCCAGGAACAGTGGAGTAATATATTTTAGATAACCAGGGATATAAAATATAAGCCAAGAATTTTATAACTAGCCAAAGTTGCTTTACGTATAGAGGTGACAGGCAAACTGCTATAAACTTCGAAAATTTCAGAAATATTGTTCTAATGAGCTCTACCCTTTAGGCAACCAAATGATTAGAGAAATATCAATGTAAGCAGTGTTGGTAATAATTAAATATGTATTTGTCTATATTTTAAGACTAAGTGATAGTCAACATAAAATGGAATGATTGTATATTCTGACACAATGAACACAAATAACAAAAACCACAGGAGATGAATATACGAAAAGTAGAATAAGCTTAACGTTTGACTTAGAGGAATTGAATAGGAGTAGGACATTACTTCAAATTAGATGATATGGAGAGGCAGAGAAGTAGTAAAAAGAAGTTACCCACGAATTCCTGTATTCCTTACAAGAAGGAAAAAAAGAACAAAGAAAATAGTCTTCGCTACTCAAAAAGAAAAGGAAAGCTAAACGCATGCGTAAAGCATGAGTAGATAGGTAGCCCCTAGAATAAAATGCAATCATGCCTAAATAATGCATTAAAAACTCATTTCAAACATTTTAAAGTGGTTGCCAATAAAAGGAAATATGTTCAAAGAATATCAGCTAAGATTCTAAAACCAGGTAAATATTGTCCATAATTGTTAAAAGCAATTAAAAAGCATCCTTTCAAATAAAAAAAAAAAAAGATAACAAAATATACTTAATATGCATTCAGAACCATACCAGACAAAATATTTTAATTTATTTAAAAAATTTTAATTCGACTGTATTCATCCCTAGGAGTATATATACTTTAAAGTAGGGCATTTTTCCTCATTCTTTCAAGATAACTGCTGGATCTCCAAGCATCGTTCCTATGAAGAGCATGCACTAGTCATCAAGTCTCTTTATAAAGTTTTTCCCCAAAGTGCAACCAACAACTTATATCTCATTAGTCATTTATATCAGTATGTAAATCTAGAAAATGTATTGTTCTTAAATCTGAGTACAATGCCACTACCTCCTCAACTTGGATTTCTGAAACTTAGGAAGAAGGGGAGAATGGATATTGGGAACATAGCTCATATTCTCTGCCACCACAGCTTTTGCTGAGTGAATTCTGTGACAGTGAGCAGGTATCTTGGCCTCTACTCTTGTCTCTTTCTAAAGGAAGAATTGGCTCTGTAATCCTTTAATCTATAACTAAATGTTCAAGGAAAGTTAGACAGTGTGCTAATTGAGTCTTTGTAAGAAGAATAAATCCACATCATTCCCCACAGGGACAAAGGGCATAAGATGATACCAAGCAAAAAAAAAAAAACAGCAACCACAAATTTCCAGGCCTCATACTCAGGAGAAATGAAAGAAAGACAGATACTTATTAAAAAATACTTTTAATAAAAAGATATCTTCATAAAATTCATCTGAGCAGAAGGCTTTGTGTAATCCTATTTTTGTAATAAAAGAGATAAAAAAAGATGAGAATATCTGCCAATGCATTAGGTGAATAGCTTAATTCTGGGATATACTTTTGTCTTTTAAAAATAGTATATAAAATGTTTAGCAGTGTATAAGGCCTATGTATACATATTCACATCTATCAATATTATTATAAGATATACATGACATTTACAAAGATACAACAGAGTTTTCATCAAGCTTACTTTCAATTGGGGATAACTTATGCATGACAACTTCCTTTCCACCCGTTTGAGAATGTTTAAAAATCATTTATTTACTGGTCTTTTCTATCAATTTTTTGGAACAAAAATCATGGCATGCCAACATTACAGTTCCTTTTGTTGGCCAATATCTTCAAGATCCTCT
Source organism: Rhinopithecus bieti (assembly GCF_001698545.2). Lineage (NCBI taxonomy): Eukaryota > Metazoa > Chordata > Mammalia > Primates > Cercopithecidae > Rhinopithecus > Rhinopithecus bieti. The sequence continues at coordinate 283,327 of NW_016807254.1, forward strand.
TTTTCAGTGTAATTTTACAACCTTTTTTTCTCTCTCCTTTAGTTTTGTACATATAACATTGCTCAATTCTTCTGTCCTTCCATGAGAAAACATGAAACGTTTCCCAGGTAAATAAGAACAATTTAAAAGGACCTTGTTGTTGTTGCTGTTTTTAGACAGAGTCTCACTCTACCTTGCCCAGGCTAGAGTGCAGTGGTGCGATCACAGCTCACTGCAGCCTCCGCCTACCGGGTTCAAGCAATTCTCCTGTCTCAGCCTCCCAAGTAGCTGGAACTACAGTCGAGTACCACCACACCCAGCTAATTTTGTATTTTTAATAGAGACAGGGTTTCACCATGTTGGCCAAGCTGATTTCTCACTCCTGAACTCAGGTGATCCACCTGCCTCGGCCTCCCAAAGTTTTGGGATTACAGGAGTGAGCCACTACACCTGGCCTTAAAAGGACCTTTTAAGGGCTGTGAATAACTTACATAAGCATTTAGGAATGCTTAGTGAAGGCATGCTGTCAAAGTATTAAACAGAATCCTGAGTTAAGAGAGAAAGTTGCTTATGCAGAATCAATAAAGTAAAATAATTTGAAAAAATATGAGAACTTTAGCTATATGATGTCAGAGTGGAAAGAGTCAGTAGAAAGGAACATAGTGATAAAATTCAAAAGAAGATTTAATAATAAGGGAAGTGATGTTTTGAAGGGGAACAGATGAAAGCTTAGGGTCAGCTTTGAAAGAAGGACATATTCATTTCTTTCTGACATTATACGGTAGATAGATAAAAGCATGAATAGAGACAAAGTTTCAATGAGATTAAGAGGGTGATTGGCACATGAACAGAGAGGAGAATATCACACACAGGGGTCTGTCAAGGGGTGGGGGGCTAGGGGAAGGATAGCATTAGGAGAAATACCTAATGTAGATGACGGGTTGATGGGAGAAGCAAACCACCATGGCACATGTATACCTGTGTAACAAACCTGCAAATTCTGCACATGTACCTTAGAATTTAAAGTATAATTAAAAAAAAAAAAAAAAAAAGGGTGATTGGAGGGATAGCTTTAAATGATGAGTTAAAGGAACCATCATATGCCTCCTAGATACTGTGCTCTTGTAATAACTCTTTAGATGCCTATGCCCTGCAGGCACTTAAGAGTCAGTTAAACTAAATATCATGATAAAAAGAAGATGGGTCTAGATGCTTGAGAATAATGGTTAAGGTTAAAGTTAAGATGCAGCATCCTCTTGGAACTCTAAAATAAATGAAAAACAGAGTTAATTGAGAACTTAGTTGAAATTTTAGCACTAAATCTAAGTACTAAATTTCCCTGGGGCACACATGTTTTGCATATTTGTATTTCCAATGTTAATAAAATAATATTTTAGCATCTTTTTTAGTGTTTTGGATCACTAATTATAACTATGTTCTTGTGAAATAAATGACTTAAACCCTCTGGGCCTCGGATAACAATAGGATAATAGTAATTTATATAAATAAATAGGATAATAGTAGTTTATCTCCACCTTCCAGCTCCTTCCAAGATATATAGATATTATTACTTAATCAAACATGTTGAAAGTGAAGTATGCTATGTGCAATGATTGCTTCTGCATGTCAGCTGGCAATTTAAAAACTTTTGCTTGCAGCTAACCATCACTAATTTCTGTTCGAGCATGAGGTAGTTGGTGATTATTTGAGAGAATTCTGATCTGCAATAATAAAAAAAAGGTCACTTGACATTTTTGTAGGTATTTTTATCCTGTCATATATCAGAGAAGACTGAAGGGCCAAAGGTTACTTTAGGGTGACAAGAGAAAAACTATACTTAGTTCTTGCTGCAGAGAATGGAGTTAAAAAAGAAAAGGAAAAGCAATTTCTGGTTCTTCCTGTGATACTAGAGAGCATGCCTTAGTGCCTTTGGGATTCTCTCAAGGGAACTGTTATTAGATAAAGGGAAGGCTAGCTTTCCTCTCATAATGTCTTTGTGTCTCTGGTGAATGCCAGAGGCAGGAACTTGTAGGTTATGTGAAGCTTCTGTGTTAGTACAGAGATGTTATGATATACTTCAAGGGCTCTCCATCGAGTTAAGAGATACACAGAAACACACCTTTGTGTCAAGGAACATCATTTTATTTTCTTCTGCAATTCTATATTTAAGTCACTTTTCAATAGAATAGCATAAAATAAAAGAGGTATTATAAAGCTATCACTTTCAATCCCTCAGCATTTCTCTGAGTTTGCTGTTTATTATTTGCCTCAGACTTTAAGCCATTTCAGAACAAAAATCTAATATTCTCTAGATGCTGACATTGGTATTTAAATTCCTCCTGCCCGATTAGCCACTTTATGCTCTGCTTTTTTCTGTATTTGGCTAGTGATATCAAAATGCATTCATGCTTCACAAACAAAAAAATATATATCATAAGTATTCTCGTGGTAATGTTAATATCTGAGACCAGTGGGGCGGGGGGGGAAATGGTTAACAGCCCATCACAATATTCATGTTATGAAATTTTGACAATTATACATTGAGGTTGTGTGTTCTGCCTCATTTACTCACATCTTAGGAAGTTATTGTTCAAGCATACTGCTTTTATGCTTTCCTTCCTAATAAATCCATTTTTTAAAGAAATGTCCAAGATAACATTTTTTTATTTTAAAATATTTTTACTGAAGCACTAAGAATTAGAATATTTCTTGTGTGGGTAGTTCAACGTATTTCAGATTCTTTCTTTTCAGTTTTTAACGCTTTTATTGTTTTCTCACTTCACTTGGTCCATAATGTGACATTTTACAGGAAAAGGGAAGATAAAACTACATGTTTAATTTTTTATGTAAATCATTACAAGTAAATAAATTGACTTTTGTTTCCCTCTAAATTATTCTTCTTAAATGATAAATTAAACAATTGGTTTTGTCTGTCAGGATTTTTAAAAATATACTTTAGAAAGAATCTAGGAAGGTAGCCCAAGCATGTGCTCCTTATTCCTTATCCTTCTACCTTCTAAACAAACAAACAAAATGTATAAAGAAAGTAGTTAAACTGTGATTTGACTAACGAATCTGGAGAATAAGTCCAAGCTCATTGTGACTTTGAGTTTTTAAGAAACAGTGTAAGTTGTCGTTGTTTAGAGGTATACATGATCACAAAAGAATTGCTAGCCTTGAACTAAACCTGGCACTCTGGAAAAAATACATAGATTGGTATTAGATTTCTCACTGCAGTGTTAGAATCTAGAACAAAGTAAAGAATATTTACAGAAACATGAGAGAAAAGTACTGTAACATTAATATTTACTCTCAGCCAATGTATGATACATATTTAAGGGCTAAAAGTAGGTACAATATAATGTAAAATTATTCAGAAAGTATGTCACTCCTGAGTTTTCTGGTTGATAATTACTAGAAGACCAACCGCACCCAAATGAAAATAAAATAAGATGAAATATCTCAAGGTGGAATACACTGAGTATAAGAAATAGTGTTTACGAGAAATATAAATTTATAAAGTTTATAAATTAATATATGCATAAACTATGAATATGGCATGAGAATTATGTTTAGTACCTTCATATATGTTAGTACTAATCTCTTTTAACATAATATTTGACATAAACAGATAGTTCCTTAGAGACTATCAGCAAACATTCTATGAAATGGCTAAAATCTAAAGTGCCCCTGAATGAAATTAAGAACAAGACAATGACACTTACAATTCTATATTATAATTGTATATTCAAAATTTTGGTTAATCCCAAATAGAAGAGAATACTGTGTTTGTGAGCAGCAATATTTGTAGAGATAAATAGAACTTTAGAAAACCCAATCAATCAGCCAATATTTTTCCAGGAAAGAAGAAAAAATAAATAATATATTTATAGTGCATTTTAAAATATGGGAACAAATGCCTGTTATCAAAGAAATGAAATCAACTACATCACCCATGAAAAAGAGTGGGTAAATAATATGCTATTCAAAGATAAAGATTCAGTTTTGACTAAACAAATACAAACTGTAAAATCTGCCAAGGAGAAACACACATAAAGCAAAATGGCAAAACGTGACTTGAAAATAAATGATAGACAAAAATATGGTTATTAATTTTCAATTTGATATAATGTCATTTGAGGACAAAAGCTTAAATGGTAAAAAGAAGAATAATTTTAATAATAGGGCAACCCATCAAGATGATCATCAGGACAAGACATAAACAAACCAAAGCACTTTAGAAATAAACAGAGAAATTGCTAAATCAATAAACATAACAGAAAATTGTAAGATGTTTTCCTGAGAACTGACAATTCAACCAGTGGGATAGAGGAGGAGAAAGACATGAACAATTTTTATAGGAAAACTCAACAAGCTCAATCTATAACTGCGTGTACATGTTATTGTACTATGTTTAAAGAACAGATATAAAATCTGAATAGATAATTGCACACAAATAAAACTTTAATACATTTTCACTGTATTAACAGGTAGAGGATACATCTTTTAATAAAAGCACAATAAAATAGAAACACTTTTCAAAATATTCTTCAACAATTACTTAAGTTATAAACAAAAGAGGAAATGGAAGCATTTACATGTATTTCATATAATGTTAATAGCTTTATACTTATATTAGACTTTCTGTTTGATAACTTTGCATTAAACTTAAAATATACCATTTATAATTTTGCTGAGGTTTCTTTGTCTTTTACCTGAAGATGCCTAAACTGTGATTCATCTATGTTAGTATTAATCTCTTTTACTATAATATTTGACATAAAGAAGAATATGCATTAGAAACCATCAGCAAACCATATGAAACATATGCAATAGCTTAAATCTAAAATGCCCCTCAGTAAAATAAGAACAAGACAACGATACTTACAATTGCTATAATATAAACTATAAGTTGAAGATTTTAAGCCATAAAAGAAAAAGACAGCAAAATAAGTTCTACTTTTAGGTCCTTGATGAATCACCACACTGCTTTCCACAATGGTTGAACTCATTTACACTCCCACCAGCAGTGTATAAGTGTTCCCTTTTCTCTGCAACATCTCCAGCATCTGTTATTGTTGGCCCTTTTAAGAGTAGTCCTATTAACATAGTTGGCCCTTTTAATATGAGATGGTATCCCATTGTGGTTTTGATTTTCATTTCTCTAATGATTAAGGATGTTGAGCATTTTCCCATATGCTTGTTGTCTCTGTGTATATGTCTTCTCTTGAAAAGTGTCTGTTTGTGTCCTTTGCCCACTTTTTAATACAGTTTCTTGTTTTGTGCTTGTACATTTAAGTTCCTTACAGATTCTGGATATTAGACTTTTGCTAGATAGTTTGCAAATATAATATTTTCCACTACTCTGTAGGTTGTCTGGTTACCCTGTTGATAGTTTCTTTTGCTGTGCAGAAGAAGCTCTTTAAGTTAGGTCCCACTTGTCAATTTTTGTTTTTGTTGCAATTGCTTTTGGCATCTTTTGTTATGAAATATCTGCCAGGGCCTGTGTCCAGAATGATAATTCCTAGGTTATCATCCAGAGTTTTTATAGTTTTAGGTTTTAGATTTAAGTCTTTAATTCATCTTGAGTTGATTTCTGTATGTGGTATAAGGAAGGTGTCTAGTTTCAGTCTTCTACATATGGCTAGCCAGTTATCCCAGCACGATTTATTGAAGCACCTTTCCCCATTGCTTGTTTTTGTTGACTTTATAGAAGTACAAATATTTGTAGGTATTCGGGCTTATTTCTTGGTTCTGTTCTGTTTTGTTGGTCTATGTGACTGATTCTGTGCCAGTACCATGTTTTAATTACTGTACACTCATAATATACTTTGAGGTTGGGTAATGTGATGACTCCAACTTTGTTCTTTTTGTTTAGTGTTGCCTTGGCTATTCAAGCTCTTTTTTGGTTCCATATGAATTTTAAAATAGTGTTTTTTTTTTTTTCTATTTTTGTGAAGAGTATCATTGTTAGTTTGACAGGAATAGCAATAAATCTGTAAATTGCTTTGAGCAGTATTATTGATTCTTCCTGTCCACAAGCATGGAATGTTTTCCCATTTGTCTGTGAAATCTCTGATTTCTTTGAGTAGTGTTTTGTAATTTTCATTGTAGAGATCTTTCACCTCCCTGTTTAGCTGTATTCCGAGGTATTTTATTATTTTTGTTCCTGCTGTGAACTCCACTGTGTTTCCCCATAGTCTCCGCGTAAAAGCTCCTAGATCTGATAAACAAATTCAGCAAAGTTTCAGGATACAAAATCAATGTACAAAAATCAGAAGCATTTCTATACACCAACAATGTCCAAGCTGAGAGCCAGGTCAAAATAAGTGATAAATTCTAATCAAGAAGAGACTAATTTGCCATTACTTATAGACTATAAGGTGGTATTGTAAAATAAATTAATTAAATACTAGAAATAGTATAAGCATTAGAATGTATTGAACGTTAAGATAAGGAAATCAAAGAATATTTTACAGAAGCAACAAAATAACTGAAATGAGAAAAAAAATTAAAAGATACAAAAAGATACAATTTTAACAGAAATATAAAATAACTGGAAAATGAAGTTATAGCCACTATGGAGAACAGTATTGAGGTTCTTCAAAACACTGAAGATGGAAGTACCCTGGAATCCCATTGCTGGGTATATATCCAATAGAAAGGAAATCAGTATATGGAACAGATATCTGCACTCTCATGTTTCCTGCAGCACTATTCACAATAGTCAAGATATGGAATCAACCTAAGTGCCTATCAATGGTTCAATGGATAAAGAAAATGTGGTATATATACACGATAAAATATTATTTATCCATAAGAAAGAATAAAGTCCTGTCATTAACAATGACATACATGAAACTGGAGGACCTTATGTAAAGTGAATTAAACCAGACATAGGAAAACAAGTATCTCATGTTCTCACTCATATGTGGGAGCTAAAAGAAAAACTGAATTCAGGGAAGTAGAGAGTAGAGTGATGGTTACCAGAAACTTGGAAATATAATGGGAGAGGAGGATAAAGAGGGTATGACAAATGAATATAAAAATACTTCTAGATAGACATAATATCTAGTGTACAGTAACACATTAAAGTGACTATAGTTAAAAATATTTTATCGTATATTTCACAAAACTAAAAGAGTGGAATTGGAATGTTCCTAACATAAAGAAATGATAAATGCTTGAGGAAATGGATACTTCAGTTACACTAATTGGATTATTATATACTGCTTGTACCAAAATCTCACATGTACCCTGTAAATATGTATAACTGTTACATATCCATAACTTTTTTATTATTATACTTTAAATTCTGGGATACATGTGCAGATGTGCAGGTTTGTTACGTAGGTATACATCTGCCACAGGGGTTTGCTGCACCCTTCAACCTGTCATCTATATTAGGTATTTCTCCTAATGCTATTTCTTCCCTTGCTCCTCACCCCCAAAAAGCCCTGGTGTGTGATGTTCCTCTCCCTGTGCCCATATGTTCTCATTGTTCAACTCCCACTAATGACCGAGAACATGCGGTGTTTGGTTTTCTGTTCTTGTGTTAGTTTGCCGAGAATGATGGTTTCCAGCTTCATCCATGTCCTTGCAAAAGACATGAACTCATTCTTTTTTATGATTGCATAGTATTCCATGGTGTATATGTGCCACATTTTCTTTATGCAGTCTAACATTGATGGGCATTTGGGTTGGGTCCAAGTCTTTTTATTGTGAATAGTGCTGCAATAAACATATTTGTGCATGTGTCTTTATAGTGGAATTATTTATAATATTTTGGGTATATACCCAGTAATGGAATTGCTGGGTCAAATGGTATTCCTAGTTCTATATCCTTGAGGAATTGCCACACCGTCTTCCATAATGGTTGAACTAATTTAAGCTCCCACCAACAGTGTAAAAGCATTCCTATTTCTCCATGTCCTCTCCAGCATCTGTTGTTTCCTGACTTTTTAATGATCACCATTCTAACTGGCGTGAGATATCTCATTGTGGTTTTGATTTGGATTTCTCTAATGACTAGTGATTATGAGCTTTTTCTCATATGTTTGTTGGCTGCATAAATGTCTTCTTTTGAAAAGTGTCTGTTCATATACTTTGCCCACTTTTTGATGGAGTTTTTGTTGTTGTTGTTGTTTTGTTTTTTTCTTGAAAATTTGTTTAAGTTCCTTGTAGATTCTGGATATTACCCTTTTGTGAAATGGATAGACTGAAAAAATTTTCTCCCATTCTGTAGGTTGCCTGTTCAGTCTGATGATATCATGGTACTGGTATCAAAACAGATATATAGGAACAGAAAAGAGGCCTCAGAAATAACACCACACATCTACAATCATCTGATCTTTGACAAACCTGACAAAAACAAACAATGGGGAAAGGATTCCCTATTTAATAAACGGTGTTGGGAAAATTGGCTTGCCATATGCAGAAAACTGAAATTGAACTCCTTCCTTACACCTTATACAAAAATTAACTTAAGGTGGATTAAAGATTTAAATGTAAGACCTAAAACCATAAAAACCCTAGAAGAAAATCTAGGCAATACCATTCAGGACATAGGCATAGGCAAAGACTTCGTGACTAAAACACCAAAAGCAATTGCAACAAAAGCCAAAATTGACAAATGGGATCTAATTAAACTGAAGAGCTTCTGTACAGTAAAAGAAACTATCCATAACTTTTTAAGAAAGAACAAAACAGAAAACATTTAAAAATAAATAAAAAATAAACTAATGAGAGAATGTATACATACTTTGAAATAGAAATTGTGAGAGTGCATGGCTTTTCAGATATTAAAAAGTATTACACACACATCCTTATAACTTGGAACAAAACACAAAATCTTAACCAACGTCTATCAGACCCAGTATCTCGTAGTTCCTCACTACCTCTCTTACTATTTTCCTTACTGTAACCTATTCTACTCAGGTTACACTGGCCTTACAACCACCTTTCAAACACTCAAAGATAATTTCTGTTTCAGAAACATATACTTACTTTTCATTCCAAGCAAAATCTAGCCACCCCAAATAGTCTCATAGGACTTCCTTACTTCATTCAGGCATCTGCTCAAACTTCATTTGCTCAGAATTCTTTTTCTTTTGCTTTTTTAAAATAAGAAAATGGTTTTATTCTTAATTTTTAGTTCCCATACAGTATACAAATACACTTTTACTCTGATAATACAGCTTTGCAACTGGAAAAGCAGTTGCGCTAACACCCATAAATATAGGTGGGGAGAAAATTAACATCCACTAATGTTTCTCTACATAACTATTCTTTTAATGTCTTTTTTTTAAAAAACAGTTGCAAATAGACCACATAATATACATGTCAAAAAAGCAATTAAGTGAATCTCTTGAAACACTAAATGTATAATACACAGCATATTATCAACATTTACATGATTCACATCAAAATGATGACATCCTAAAATGTATTCCTTTTAAAGGATAGATTTACCAATAAAATATTACATATCTTTTAATACTCTGGTACAATACTTCATATACCGCAGGAAAATTAATTTCACGCTTCATTTTCTAACCACCTCCCCCAAAATAAATGCCTTGTTTTTTACCGTATCAGGTTCTAACCCCTTGCCCAAAATTATTTTTCCATGTAATGCTCACCACTACCTGACATTATAGTTATTGCTTTATTTTATCCTGTTAGTCACCAAAATGAAATGTTAGTTTTTTGAGAGCAGGGATTTCTTCTATTCTCAGTTCCTAGGACAAAATTTTACAAGTAGTTGATGTTCAGAAATAGTTGTTGAATGAAAAATCACCTCAGTACTAAACTACCATGCTTAAGCCATGTGCTTGGGAGCTTTCTCTCACATTCTTCTTTTTTGGGGTCCATGGGAGAGCTATACCTCTGTTCAACATGAGGAGAATTTTTACTAACTATGGTAAACATCTCTTCTCTCAATTATTCTGGGAAGACAGAGATCCTGGACAGGTGTTGAGTATTCCTTCTCTTTTTGCAACTTGCCAACCTTAGATTCTAGAGATTCATATTGCTCATAAGTTACCAGAGAAATAAGTCTTCTGAAGATGAATGAAAGCTAATAATCAGATAATGAGACAGCTATGTAGCTGAGCAGGAAGACTTGGCAAGGAACATTATGGTGATAAGCCAGGATATGTTGATTTATGATATAGCTCGGATATAATTCACTCTGTGTATGAGTCCATTCTGTTCTAACCATCAATGATTATTGTTATCTAGTACAGCCCATCCTCAATCATGTTTCTGTGATTTTATTTGTACTCACAAGCTGATGAGGATTTCTGAATTATTTTAACTAGAGTGCAGATATTTGTGAGGAAATGACCGGAAGTGAGGAAAGGACAGTGAAGAGGAGCAGACAATATTCTGATCATAAAGAACCCTGCGGACAGTACTATAAAACTGAATCTTATCCTGAAGGAAATAGTAAGCCATCAGACACTTTTAAGCCAAATAGTGGCATGATCATTCTTATTTTGAAACAATCTGGTAGCAGTATTGAGAATCAATGAGAGAAAGTTGAGTCCAGGGGCAGAGACATCAGCTAGTTAAAGGCCTTAATTATTTCAGATGAGAGAGTATGAATGTCTAGAGTAAGTCAATGTGCCTATGAATGAAGAGGAGATGATATCTTAAAAATTTGTAAAAGAGTTAAAATTGACCTTAGGTTGTCAAATTATTTAGATGGCAATGGAGCAAAATGAGAGGTTTATGATGAAATGAAGCTTCTGACTAGATGACAGGTAGGTAATGACACATAAGGAGGAGGATGATTGGGAAGGAGAATTTGAGTTCATTTGTGGGTAGATTGAGACTGAGTTGTCTTTGAAAGAAACAATTGTAGTTTTTATGTGATTATAGATACATGAAGACATGATATACTCTTTGAAAATAATTTTCTTGTCTTTTTCCATTGGCACTGATAACTTAAATAAAAGTTATTCTTCTTGACAAAGAGTAAAAAGCAAAAAAAAAAAAAAAAAAATGAAAGTATAAGTCAATAAAACATGTTAGAATTATTTTACTATTGAAAATCCAAATTAACTTTGGATTTGTAAAACCCTTCCATTTTCCCCATACCACTAATTTTTATAATGAATAAACCCCAATAGAAATGTATTTTATGGAGAGAAAAGTTGTAAATTGATATCATATCATATGTAATAGTTTGATACCTATATTAGACTTTCTGTTGGATCATTTTGTGCTGCAACTTACAATATGCCATTTACTACTCACAACTGTGTTTATTTTCTCTTTTCCCTGAAGATGGCTAAATTGTGGTTGATCTCTGTTGCACTAAATCTCTTTTAAGTAAATCTCACATTTGACAAAAACGATATGCTCCAGATTGTCTCTGAAGAAATATAGTAATACAAATGAATTGTCACCTACCAATTCCTTTTTCAGTATAAACCTTTACCTTATTTCCAATTAGTCCAAGGAAACACTCTCTGGGGAAAGAAAGACATACAGCAATGCTGAAAAGAATCGTTAAGATTTTTGAGGTGAAAGAGCTTAGAGATGGTTTAATCCAAAGCCTTCACTTTGCAACTGAGGACAGTGAGGCCAACCTAAGGTCACCTAAGGTCACCTAGATTGTTTAATGAATGGCATTGCCAGACTTAGAAATACTGCCTTCTGGTTCTCAGTCTAGTGTTTTTTTTGCTTATACTGTGCCGTTGTCCATTTTGTGACATTTCTGAAGGGGGGTTCTTATAAAGTGTTTATACATGATTCACAATGTTTCCAACAGAAATACTTTCCCTGCAGAGAAATGCCTGCCAAGGATTCTGTTACTAAGAGCTCCCACTGGGCAAGGGGTCCCTAGACAGAATGCTGCACAAACTATAATGAGCTACTTAATGTCTCCATTCTCTAGTGACATGGAGGCTTTATAATGTGGACTTTTTTAAATGAAGATTTTAAGCAAGCATTTCCGTTGTCTACTCTTTGCACCACATCCCATGAGATAGGAACCACGGCCTATCACATTCAGCAATGTTATATCTTAGGACAGCAGGGGGATATTTCCAGATAGTTGGCTTTATTTGTTTAGAGCACCTTTTTTCTTTTTTCTTTTATATATCAGTACGTTCTTTTCAGTCCTTTCTGTAGCTGAGCAACTGAACAAGGCCTCAATGTACAAGCTTCATGCATAGCAATAGGGCAAATTGTCACTAAGTTGTCACCCTCCAGACTTCATTCAATTCTTGTAATAAATATTCTGCATTCTATGTTCCAAAAGCTATTTTAGGCGTTGTTTCCTAGTGTTATCAGTTGTGCTAGATGAACACTAGCTCTTGAATATTCCAGAATGGATTAATGGTGAATTTGTAAATTTCTGTGAACAAAACAAAACAAAAAACAAACAAACAAAAGCTATCAAAACAAATGTAATACTATAACAAACAGCATCTATAGGAGACTAAAATGAGGTCCCTAATTTCTGTACAATGTTCGTTTGTCTCTGGTTTGGATCACAGACTCCCAAATTAGAATCACTTTGACTATGCTGACTTCTGTTGTCCCAAAAAGTCACCATAGCAACAAATCGATAACAATAAAAGTCAATTCATTATTGTTCCTTACCATCTATAGTGTGCCAGGATGCATCTTGGGAGCAAAATTCATTATTCAGGAACTGTTCAAGTTTTTTTTTTTTTTTAATATTTCACTACTATTGTTTTCTTACCCACAATAACCATGTTTGTTTCCTCAGACACATAATGCTAAAACTATTCAAGCGCATACTTCCTCTGGTTATTTCCCCTTGGATCATAGAGAAACAAATGGTAACCTATTCACATCAACTAAATGCCATTCTCTTTTTACCTTTTTTCTTTAAGTTGAATGCTTAGAAAACATATGCATTATTTATAGACTGATTAAATGTATAATTTCTTTTGAAAGTGTATTTTCATGCTGAACACATAATTTCTATTCTAAAATTAAATTGTTTACTTTTGTTACCCAAAAATATTTTATAATGTAAAACCATAATTGTGTTTTTGATTATGCTCACACTGGGACGATAGCTTCATGGGATAACACATTGATTTGAATATATTCTCCCTTCAGTTAATAAGTCCCTCCTTCTTTCTTTTCTTTCATGCCTGTTAATTTTGAGTAGAATACATAGCTCCAATCATCAGCCATTGTTACAGCACTAGACATTAAACTCTGGTTGCAATGTCTTGGTATGCAGGTGCATGTGCTCTGACATGTTTTTATAACCAGATTGAAGCACAAACAGTTGGGGGGACACTTTATGTTATTTCTATTGTTGCTATTGTAGCACTTCACATGTTTTCAGGTATTTTGTAAATGCTCTATTTGATAATTTCCAGTGTGAAAATACGTATTGCCTGTTTTCTATAGTAATCAAGATAGAATAGAAAAGCTAAAAATATAAAGAAAACATTTTTTAAAAGTGTGTGATAAAAGCTGGAGTTAGTTACTAGGGGTTAAAATAACACAAATAAGTTACCCAGAATAGTGAATATAACTGCTTGCCCAGACACAGGAAATATGTTTTATTTGGTAAGACAAAGGAATCTCTGTAGCTAAAGCCAGAATATTTATTAATAGATACAACAGGAGACAAAATGCAGAGGAAGGGAGAAGGAAAAATAATAGGCAGAAACAAAACAGAAAATGAGATAAACAGGTGGCATGGAAGCATAGCACTGGCACTATGGGTCATGCTTGGTGAGGGAATCTTAGCTATGACCCCCTAGTGTAACGGAACACAGCAGGGAGAACTTCAGATCTGTCTAGGCAGGAGTAGTGTAGGGGATCAAGTATAAAGAAAAAAAGAAAAATGGAAAGAAGGTGACAGAGAAAAAGAGAGAGAGAGACCTAGCAAAATGAGTTAATCATTTCTTTCAATGAGCACGACCTGGAATGATAATGAGTTAAGAGCTGTAAATTTGCTCTCAGTAGTCTCCGTTTCACTTTATTCTTAATGTTTGAATATTTCTAGTGTTTAAAGATTCAGAAATATGTTTGTATTTATATATATAATATATATTATTTTTACACACTTATACAAATAATCCATTTACCCATACACATTATTGTTTAAACTTATATACATAAATCATTTATAGTATGGAGTTTTGGAATGTTTTTGGGGTAATTTTCCTTGGAAATTCCTATTTTCCTTGCTGAACATAGAATCCACCCTCATTGCAACCCTTATGTTCTCATCAGACAAGACCATACTATGTAGTGATACTTAATGATGACCATTGGGTGTCCTTAGATATTTTAAGGAGACTTCCAAATGTGCCATTCTGGACTCACAGTTTGACCTTGCTCTTTTGATCCCATAGTCCAGAATTTGAGGCTGATTCCTAAACCTTCAGCAAGTCCACTAGGGTTTCCTCACTTTGCCTTGAGGTTGGCTATATCCAGGTACAACTCTTAAATGAATTAAAAGGAGAAAGGTCTCCTGGGCCCTTTAAAACTCTAGGACATACTAAGGTTGTTTTCTGTGCTTTTTAATTCCATGGAGTAAATCCCTCTATTCTGATTTATTAAAAACCCATTTAACTAAGTACTGCATCTATGCTGGGATTTGACTACATACCCAACATACAAATGCTACTCCTTTCAACCAGGGCATTCCACCTGCTCTGACCACTATACCAACATTATTTTTTTTTCCTCAAGTAATCAGTGCCTTTTCATACCACACCATATTTTTATTACTAAGCCTTTTCTACTTTATGTGGTCTTCCTTCTAAGCTCTGTTCTCATCTAGGTCTAATTTTAAAAAGGAATTCAACTAAGATATTAATACGATGAGTTTAAGTGTTTGCTTGTATTACAAAATAGCTTGTATACATAAAAGAAGTAATACACTAAGAACATACATGTCAGATGTGAAAATATTTGTATCCCATGAGAGTGCTCACCAATAAGTGACCTCAGCAGAGGAGGATTTTAATAATCAGGTAGATAGAAAGACCTATTCTCTCGACACCAATCAGCCTCTTTCCCCAGCCACCCCTGTCATCACCCAATGGGCCATGAACAAAGTGGCCATGGTGGCAGGGACAGAGGTTATGCATGGGCTCAGCAACATGAACTTCCACTCACCAAGGCTGACCTGGCTACATCCACTACTGAGTGCCCAATTTGCCAGCAGCAGAGACCAACACTGAGCCTTCAATATTGCACCATTCCTTGGAGTGATAAGCCAACCACCTGGTGGCAGGTTAATTATATTGGACCTCTTCCATCATGGAAAGGGAAGCGGTGTGTCCTCATTAGAATAAACACTTATTCCATATATAGGTTTGCCTATCCTGCATGCAATGCTTCTGCCAAGACTACCATCTGTGGACTCATGGAATACCTTATCCACCATCATGGTATTCCACACAGCATTGCCTCTGATCAAAGCGCTCACTAAAGAAGTGCAGCAGTGGGCCATTGCTCATGGAATTTACTGGTCTTACCATGTGCCCCTTCATCCTGAAGCAGCTTGATTGATAGAATGGTGGAATGGCCTTTTGAAGTCACAATTACAATGCCAACTAGGTGGCAATATTTAGCAGGGCTGAGGCAAAGTTCTCTAGAAGGCTGATGCTCTGAATCAGCATCCAATATATAATACTGTTTCTCCCATAGCCAGGATTTATGGGCCCAGGAATCAAGGGGTGCAAGTGTATGTGGTACCACTCACCATCACCCCCAGTGATGCACCAGCAAAATTTTTGCTTCCTATTCCCATAACTTTATGTTTTGCTGGCCTAGAGGTCTTAGTTCCAGAGGGAGGAATGCTGCCACCAGGAGACACAACAATGATTCCATTAAACTGGAAGTTAAGATTACTACCTGGACACTTTGGACTTCTTCTACATTTAAGTCAACAGGCCAAGATGGGAGATACAGTGTTGGCTGGGGTGATTGACCTGGACTTATAAGAAGAAATCAGTCTACTACCCCATAACAGAGGTAAGGAAGAGTATGCATGGAATACAGGAGATCCATTTGGGAATCTTGTATTATTACCATGCCCTGTGATTAAGGTCAATGGGAAACTACAACAGTCCAATCCAGGTAGGACTACAAATGGCTTGGACCTTTCAGAAGTGAAGGTTTGGGTCACTCCACCAGAAAAAATCCATGACCTGCTGAGGTGCTTGCTGAAGGCAAAGGGTATTCAGAATGGAGAGTAGAAAAAAATAGTCATCAATACCAGCTATGACCGTGTGACCAGCTGCAGAAATGAGGAGCAATTCCAGAAATGAGGACTGTAATTGTCATGAGTATTTTCCTACTCCTTTTGTTAAAACTATCTTTACGCCATGTATCTAAGAAAGTATCTTCATTTTATTTCCTTTTTTGTCATGTAATGTAAGATTTATTAACTTCACATCAGCATTTAAGTATTTTTGACTTCCTGTAATAGTAATTGGGTTGGGGAATGGTGCATTTATGGTTGAATGAAGGATAGTTGCATTATGTCAGGTATAATTATGAACTTATTATTTTCCTTATTTGAAGATTATATATAATCTCAGGAGATGTGTATGGGTTCAAGTTGGCAAGTGGTGGACTTGTGATGGTTAATACTGAGTGTCAATTTGATTGGATAGAAGGATACAAAGTTCTAATCCTGTGTTTGTCTATGAGAGTGTTACCAAAAGAGATTAACATTTGAATCAGTGAGTTGTGAAAGGCAGACCCATTCTTAATCTAGGTGGGCACAATCTAATCAGTTGCCAGCAGGGCTAGAATGTAAGACGACAGAAAAAAAGGTGGAAAGAGAGACTGGCCTAGCCTCCCAGCCTATATCTTTCTCCTGCGCTGGATGCTTCCTGCCTTAGAAAATCAGACTCCACGTTCTTCAGTTTGGGAATTCGAACTGGCTCTCCTTGCTCCTCAGCCTGCAGATGGCTTATTGTGTGATGATATGGTTTAACTATATTTCCACCCAAATCTCAACCTGAATTGTATCTCCCAGAATTCCCAGGGGAATTCTGTGACCCAGGGGGAGGTAATTGAATCATGGAGGTCGGTCTTTCCCATGCTATTCTCATGATGGTGAATGAGACTCACAATATCTGATGGGTTTATCAGGGATTTCCACTTTTGCCTCTGCCTCATTTTTCTCTTGCCACGGCCCTGTAAGAAGTGCCTTTTGCCTCCTGCCATGATTATGAGGCATCCCCAGCCATGTGGAACTGTAAGTCCAACTAAACCTCTTTTTCTTCCAAGTTTCAGGTATGTCTTTATCAGCAGCATGAAACAAACTAATACAGAAGTTGGTACCACCAGAGTGGGGCATTGCTGAAAAGATACCTGAAAATGTGGAAGCGTCTTTGGAACTGGGTAACAGGCAGAGCTTAGAACATTTGCCGAGTTCCTTTTACTTTTTTTAACCTTTCCTTGAGAGCATGCCTGTGTTGGGTTAACAGTATATATAATACTGGCTTGTTTATAATTATTAGTATTAGGCTGTTAAGTATCGGTGAAGTTTTCGGTCTGATTTAGGCTTATGCGTAGGAGAATTTATTCATGTTGCTGATTCTAGCATTATTGCTTCTATGATATAATAGATTAATCCAATGTAATGTAAGGAGTTCAGTAAGATGTTTGGGATTTCTTCGGGTAATTGACGTTGAGCTTGAACGCTTTCTTAATTGATGGCTGCTTTTGGGCCAACTATGGGAGTTGGAGTTTTACTCTCTATATAAGGTTTTTTCCTAGTGTCTAAAGAGCTGTCCCTTTTTAGACTAACAATTAAGCTCACAGGGAGATTAGTGGTTCTGTGGGTAAGCTTAAGGCTGAACTAAGATTCTCTCTTGGATAACCAGCTGTTGCCAGGCTTGGTGGCTGTGTCACCTCTACCCAGAAATCTTCCCACTATTTTGCCACATAGACGGGTGCGCTCTTTTAGCTGTTTTTGGGTAGCTCGCCTGGTTTCGGGGTATTTGGCTTCAGTTCTCTTTGCGAAATAATTTCTAGTTAGCTCATTATGCAGAAGGTATAGGGGTGAGTCCTTGCTATTTTGTGCTTGGTCATTTTTTTTTCATCTTTCCCTTGCGGTACTGTATCTACGGTGCCAGAGTAAATTTTCTATCACCTATACTTTTATATTTGTGAATGGTTTAATGTATATATATATTAATTTGGTAGTAACATTGATTGGATTTTTGGGCTAGTATTGGCTCAAGGCAATCAAGTAATGTTGATATCTTCCGGGTGTAAGCTGGATGCTTTATGTTGAGCTATGCCTTGGTTTATCCAAGTGCACCTTCCAGTACACTTACCGTGTTACGACTTATCTCCTCTATATAATTATTGAAGCATTTAGTTAAGTTAATTTTTAAATATATTTGAGGAGAGCGATGGGCGGTGTGTGCGTGCTTCATGGCCTGATTCAACTAAGCACTCTATTATTAGTTTACTACTAAATCCTCCTTGGACTCTTAGGTTTCATAAGAGTTATCACAGGGTTTTCTGGGGTAGAAAATGTAGCCCATTTCTCCCAACTCATAAGCTACACCTTGACCTAACGTTTTTGCGTGGGCATTTGTGCTTACTTTACATCTCTTGTTGAGGTTTGCTGAAGATGGCGGTATATAGGCTAAGCGAGAGGTGGTAAGGTTGATCGGGGTTTATCGATTATAGAACAGGCTCCTCTAGGGGGATATGAAGCACCGCCAAGTCCTTTGAGTTTTAAGCTGTTGCTTGTAGTATTCTTGCTAGGAGTTAATACAAAGGCCGGGACCAAACCTATTTGTTTATGGGGTCTGTGAGCCCGTCTAGGCATTTTCAGTGTCTTGCTTTGGATATGTTAAGCTACATAAACGGAGTGGTGGGTGTTGTGGATACTATCTTTGGGGGGTTGCTTGGGGGTTTGATAAAGGGAGGATAGAGGTGCTAAGGGTGGTAAATGAAATAAATTTTTATTAGTTGAGGGGATGACAGTTGAGGTTATGCACACCCAAAAGATAAAATGTAAGCTTCGACTAAGTGACAGGCTTTTGTTTTTGGGGTTTGGCAAAGGCAAATTATATGGGAGTGGTCGGAGATGGTGGAGGGGGGATTTGAGTATAGTTTACTGCGGTTTAAGACTGGGGTGTGGTAGATGTTTGTGTGTGGTTAATTATCTGTATGTCTTACAAGCATGAATTAAATAACACCTTATAGGGTTTATGTCGGGCTAGAATATTGAACGTAGGTGCGATTAATAATAGCATGGACTAGGAATCAAAGACAGGCGCTGCGGGATTGATTGTGGCGAGACCAGCATTCTGCAATGGGGTCGCGTGCAGATTCAAATGCATGGAGAGCTCCCGTGACTGGTTAATAGGGTGATAGACCCGTGATCCATCGAGATGTCTTATTTAAGAGGAACGTGTGGGCGATCTTAATGGCATGGCCCTGAGGTAAGAACCAGATGTCCCTGATGTGGTTTGTAGCTACCCCCACGAGTTATGGGCCCGGGGCAAGGAGCGTAGCACTCTTGTGCGGGATATTGATTTCACGGAGGATGGTGATCAAGGGACACCCAACTGACAGGAATATCCGTATTGTTAAGGATTAGTTTGGGAGTGCTCGGTTATGATGTGCTATGTCCGGTAAAGAGTAGAATGTACTATGTACGCTAATGGATTTCTCGGGTTAGTTGATATTCTAGTGGACTGTGTCATAGAATTTGAGTACTTGAATGGTATGTGTTACAGTTGAGTTATTCCAACGGAGTCCTTGCTTGTAAGCATGTCCTGGGAGAACTGCTAGTAAATATGTAATTGTATGTCCTATGGACAGTAAAGCACTTATAGTACTATATAATATTGATGCTGACTAGCAGTAATGCACGAATTACATACGGGCATGTAAAATTAGATTGGAGAGCTCAGAAGAAAACAGGAAAATATGGAAAAGTTTGAAACTTCCTAGAGACTTGTTGAACGACTTTGCCCAAAATATTGATTGCAATAGGAACAATAAGATTCAGACTGAGGTGGTCTCAGGTGAAGATGAGGAACTTGTTGGGAACTGAAGCAAAGGTGACTCTTCTTATGTTTTAGTAAAGATACTTGTGTCATTTTTCCCCTGTACTAGAGATTTGTGAAACTTTGAACTTCAGAGAGATGATTTAGGTTATCTGGCAAAAGAAATTTCTCAGCAGCAAAACATTCAAGTGGTGACTTGTGTGCTGTTAAAGGCATTCAGTTTTAAAAGGAAACAGAACATAAAAGTTCACAAACATGGCATCCTGACTCTATGGTAGAAAATAAAAATTCATTTTGCAAGGAGAAATTCAACTGGCTGCAGAAATTTGCATAAGTAGCAAGGAGCCCAATGTTAATCACCAAGACCATAGGGAAAATGTCTCCAGAGCATGTCAGAGGTCTTCATGGCAGTCCCTCCCATCACAAGTCTAGAGGCCCAGAGGTCTTCACGGCAGTCCCTCCCATCACAGATCCAGAGGCCCAGGAGGAAAAGGTGGTTTTGTGGGCAAGGCCCTGTGTCCCAGCTGCTCCAGCTGTGGCTGAAAGGGGTCAACGTAGAGCTTGGGCTGTGGCTTCAGAGAATGGAAGCCCCAGGCCTGCAGCTTCCACATGGTGCTGAGCCTGCAGATGCACAGAAGTCAAGAATTGAGTTTTGAGAACCTCTGCCTAGATTTCAGAAGATGAATGGAAACACCTGGATTTCCAGGCAAAAGTTTGCTGCAGGGGTGGAGCCCTCATGGAGAACCTCTGCTAGGGCAGTGCAGAAGGGAAGTGTGGGATCAGAGCCCTCACATGGAGTACCTACTGAAGCATAGCCTGGTGGAGCTATGAGAAGAGGGTTACTGTCCTCAAGACCCCAGAATGGTAGATCCACTGAGAATTTGATCCATGTGCTTGGAAAATCAGCAGACATTCAATGCCAGCCTGGGAAAGCAGCTGGGGAGGGAGGCTGTACCCTGCAAAGACATAGGAGCAGAGCTGCCCAAGACCATGGGAACCCATCTCTTGTATCAGTATGACCTGGATGTGAGATCTGGAGTCAAGAGAGATCATTTTGGGGATTTAAAATTTCACTGCACTACTGGATTTCAGACTTGCATGGGTCCTGTAACCCCTTTGCTTTGGCCAATTTCTCCCATTTGGAATGGCTGTATTTACCCAATACCTGTATCCCCCATTGTATCTAGCAGGTAACAAGCTTGCTTTTGATATTATAGGCTCATATGTGGAAGCAACTTGCCTTATTTCAGATGAGACTTTGGACTGTGGACTTTTGGTTTAATGATGAAATGAGTTAAGACTGGGGGACTGTTGAGAAAGCATGATTGGTATTGAAATGTGAGGACATGAGATTTGGGTGGGGCCAGGGGCACAACGATATGGTTTGGCTGTGTCCCCACCCAAATCTCATTTTGAATTGTAGCTTCCATAATTCCATGTTGTGGGAGGAATCAGGTAGGAGATAATTGAATCATGGGGGCAGTTTTCCTCATACTGTTTTTATGGTAGTGATAAGTCTCATGAGATCTGATGCTTTTATAAGGGGAAACTTATTTTCCTTGGCTCGCAGTTCTCTCTGCTTTGAAACCATGTAGGACGTGCCTTTCACCTTCTGTAATGATCGTGAGGCCTCCCCAGCCACGTGGAACTGTGAGTGCATTAAACCTCTTTTTCTTTATAAATTACCCAGTCTTGGGTATGTCTTTATCAACAACATGAAAACAAACTAATACAGGTCCATATGAAAGAATTAACAAAAACAGCCAGTGATTCCATTTTTGAGGGCTCTAAAGTACTGTAAGAGACATAGAAGAGATTTACATAGAATGTAATTATACTTGCACTCACTTCTATAAAAATATGGATTATTCTACAACATGCAAACTCCAAATGTTTATTAAGATATACTATTCAGTAATGGAGATTGTATTAGTCAGGGTTCTCTAGAGGGACAGAAGTAATGGAATATGTATGTTTATTAAGTATTAACTCACACGATTACAAGGTCCCATGTATTAGTTCGTTTTCACACTGCTGATAAAGACATACCTGAAACTGGGAACAAAAAGAGATTTAATTGGACTTACAGTTCTATATGGCTGGGGAGGCCTCAGAATCATGGTGGGAGGTGAAAGGGACTTCTTACATGGCAGTGGCAAGAGTAAAATGAGGAAGATGCAAAAGCGGAAACCCCTGATAAACCCATCAGATCTTGTGAGACTTATTCACTATCACGAGAATAGCATGGGAAAGATGGATCCCCATCATTCAATTACCTCCCCTGATCCCTCCCGTGACACATGAAAATTCTGGGAGATACAATTCAAACTGAGATTTGGGTGAGGGCATAGCCAAACAATATCATTTCACCCCTGGCCCCTCCAAATCTCATGTCCTCACACATTTCAAAACCAACTGTGACTTCCCAACAGTCCCCCAAAGTCTTAACACATTTCAGCATTAGCCCAAAAGTCCACAGTCCATAGTCCTAACTGAGACAAGGTAATTCCCTTCCACCTAAGAGCCTGTAATATCAAAAGTAAGCTAGTTTCTTCCTAGGTACAATGTGGGTTATGGGTATCAGGTAAATACAGCCATTCCAAATGGGAGAAATTGGCCAAAACAAAGAAGTTACAGGGTCCATGAAAGTCCAAAATCCAGTGGAATAGCCATATTTTTAAAGAGTCACCTTATCTCTGGTTCCTAAATTTTTTATCTCCATCTGAGACTACCTCAGCCTGAACTTTATTTTCCATATCACTATCAGCATTTTGTTCAAAGCCATTCAACAAGTCTTCAGGAAGCTCCAAACTTTCCCACATTTTCCTGTCTTCTTCTGGGCTCTTCAAACTGTTCCAACCTCTACCTGTTACCCAGTTCCAAAGTTGCTTCCACATTTTCAGGTATTTTTAGAGCAGCACCCCAATCTATGGTACCAATTTACTGTATTAGTCTGTTCTCATGCTGGTGATAAAGACATACTCAAGACTGGGTAATTTATAAAGAAAAAGATGTTTAATGGACTCACAGTTCCACATGGCCAAGAAGGCCTGACAATCACGGCAGAAGGTGAAAGCCGTCTTACGTGGCGGTAGACAAGAGAGAATTGAGAGCCAAGTGAAAAGGGTTTCCCCTTATAAAACCATCATATCTCGTGAGACTTATTCACTACCACAAGAACAGTGTGAGGAAAAGTGCTCCCATGATTCAATTGTCTCCCACCAGGTCCCTTTCACAGTATGTGGGAATTAAGGGAGTTAAAATTCAAGATGAGATTTGTGTGAGGGCACAGCCAAAGCATATCACTTGTTTTGGAGTATGCATTGCATAAAGGAATAGAAATGTAACTCCTAGTCATCTCATGTGTTCCAAAATCACAATACTGTAAATGATGTGAGATATCAGGTAAAGATTAATGAATTTCAAACATTTTTCTTCTCCAAACAAGAAAGCTACCTGAGTAAGGATCTAAGAAACTAGGTAATTCGCATAAATCTATTATCACAATATTAAAGGGGTGTAAAAAATATTGGTGTAGTTACTTTTCAATTATATTCTGTTGTATATTTCTTTTGTTCAAGCTGTAAATCTCTCTCTCCTGCAACTTTCTTCATTCCATCCTCCCCCACTCTGTTTCCCTCTCCATCTACCTGCTTACTCATCTAATCAATCCATCTATTCATCTATCCAAACATCCTTTCATCCATCCTTTGCTTCATTGTGTGAAATATATGAGGTGTACAAAAAGGGGAAAAAAGTGCATGTGTTTGGCTTGTCTGTGCCTTTCTATCCAGAAAGAGCCTTACAGATATAAATATACATACAAATGCATGTTGTATACTTGTAAACAAACTTGGCTCTTTATTTTTCATTAGTTACTTGTAATTTTTTCTTCTCTTCTTTCATGTGGATGGTAATAAAAAACCATGGGTTGTCCTGGAATTTTAAGGTGTTTTGGGGAAAAAAAAGCTAAAAAATTTAGGAAATTCTAAAAGAGCTCTTACTTCACTTTCTTCAGAAAGACTTTTCTGTATAATTACTTTAGTGACAGTCCTCTATTTGAGAGTAGGGAAAATGTGTTTTACTAGTTCTGTGACCTCAGGGCATATCATTTAACCCTTTTGCCCTCAGTTTTATCATCTGTAAAAGAGGAATAATCATGGCAACTATCTCAAATGGCTGTTGTGAGGACTGAATGTGTTAATATTTACAAAGCGATTTGAACAGTGGTTGGAACACACACACACACACACACACACACACACACACACACACACCCTATGCATTAACTGTTACTTATGGTCTGAGTATCTTCACAGAAATAAAAGCTAATGAGAGCAAGAGATGGGCTTTTATGTTTCTCGCCATTTCCTAGTACTAAGAATTGGTGCCCAAAACATTGAAGGTGTTCAATAATTATTCTTTTGAAGAGGCAGAATAATAGCCTAGTTAAGAACGCTGATCAGGAAGACAGATTTCCTGTACTGAAATTCTGGATCTAACACGTTTAACTGTTCAACTTGTGCAAGTTAGTTAACTCTGTGCTTTATTTCTTGAATATGTAAAATGGGATAATAAGAATTCCTAACTCATACAATTATTGAGATGATTAAATGATTTAAAATATGTAAAGCTATGATACGTAGTAAGCAGTATTGCTACCATATTACTTGATGCTAAAAGAAATATTTCACATAGTGTTATGTTACATGTGAATAGAATGTGCTCCTGGAGTTGCACAAATTAGCAGCCTTCATAAGAGCAAAAAAGTTAACCATAAAAGAGCAACATAGTTACTTGTTAATAGCCATATGTAAAGACGTCAAATATTTTTTGGCCTAAAGTATTCCGTTACAAGCCAACTGCAAAACACATTTCGTAGATTATTTATATTATTGTATTATTCTTCAAAAAAAAATTGGGTCTATCTGAACGAAACATTTCTGCCTTGTCTGATCCTCTGGATTTTGTTTCTAGTACCTATGTGATTTATTTTTTCCTTTAAACAGGATTACCTTTTTTAACTTTGAATTTCATTTTGAATCTGTATTTTTTCCCTGTCTGCATTTTCCCATGATACCTTGGTACTTTCCCATCTTCTCCAAAAATTGAATAGCTTCTGGCTGTGGTATTTTCACAGTGAATTTAATAAGATTGAGTGCAGTGCCTTACTCTTTTTGTGCTTTACCATGTCATATTCTCCATTGCCTACCTCTGCATTTAAACGTAATATTACTTAGGAGTTTTACCTTGAGACTATCTGTCTTATTTCATAAGCTTTGAATTTCTGCTTTAGCTGCAATTTAGAATAAGGAACAATCTTCTACATAATCATGTAGATTTCATCCCCATTTAGAAGCATTGCGTACTCTTCCATAGGCAAATTAGGAATGTGCTATTTTTGACAAAATAGTGAATTATCTTGCTTGGCCAAATTTTTTTTAAATCAATAATTAACTACATTATTAGAACTCAGTGCAAAATTAGGATTGTGAATCTGATTGCTCATGGACCTATTGGAAATGTGACTACTCTGTCCTGGTAAGTATATCCCTGTATTATCTAATAAAATTTGAACATGCTTCTAGAAATCTCTTTAGAGATAGATAGAACTTTGAAATCCCAGCTCATTAAAATAATAGAAAGAGCCACAACCCATTAAAACTGCTGCTACCTGTACAGATACGGATGACCAAGCGAATTTTTCCTAAAGATCATCAACTTATATTAAAATTGAAATTTGAGAAAAAAATATTTGTTGCTGTGTATCTTGGTTGAATTTACACAAAAAAAGTGGATTAGTAGTGGTGTACTAGCTTTTACCTCCCTGTTGATTCATTCTTTCAACAAATAATTTTAATGATTTAGCAGGTGACTAGCAAACAATCAGAGAAAAGAAAGATTACTGTTTTATAAACTTGGCAATCAATGTGAAAAGACAGAAAATAAGTAATCAAGTCATATAGCATATTAAAAAAATGATAAATGCTATAGAGAAAAAAAACTATTGGTTAAGTTCAGGTATATTAGAATTCTTGTCTGGAGGGAGAAATTTGCATTTTAATGGTTAGAATAGACTTTGTTGAGTTGATTATATTTGACTTAAGGAGGGTAAGTGTTAGAACCATGGGAATATTTAGGAGAAGTGATTTCCAGATAAAAAACAAAACAAAACAAACAAACAAACAAAAAAACAACAACAACAAAAAACATCCAATGCAAAGTTCCTACATCAGGACCTCATGATTCACAGGACACCAAGGAAGACAACGTGGCTGCTGCTGATGCAAGAGATGAGTTCAAGGAAGGCACCAGGTGAAGAAGGCCTTTTATACCATTGTAATTCACATTTGTTTAGCAATAAATGAGAATGTATTATTTGATTTTGTGTAGAAAAACTTGATTATCTGACTTCCATTTTAATAAAGTCATTCTAGTTGTTCTATTTACAATACATTGAGGGGAGAGGAGGAAAAAATGTTGCCAGAGCAAAAGAATGGAGATGAGTTAAAAATATACTAGTTAAAACCAAGTAAGAAATCATAGTTGCTGAGACCAAGATGCTAGTAGTAACTTTAGTGAGCCATTGTTATGGATATATTTTGAATATGGGACCAGCACAGTTGCCTAATATATTGAGTGTGGATTTAAAGATGGAGTTAAGAATGACTGTAATTGGCCTGGGGAACTGGAAGGATAGACATCAATTGAGAATAAGAACATTGTGCAGATTCATTTTCTTACCTAATCTGCCATACTTCACACTATTCACTTCCACCTTAGTACCATAATATGCATAGAATATTAAGATTGGAGACTTTTCCACTGCATATATTAGTTGCAAATAAATAGCCCATGTAAAATCTAAAACTCACACATATACTTTAATTTACTTTTAGCTTGGAGTGTTGTTATTAACCTAGTCACTTATGGAACGATCACCATTGCTACTGAATACATTTGGGGAGTAAATCTACATTATCTCAGATTTGACTTGAATTATTGTATTTGTTGGTGGTGCTGTCCTCATTTAAGATAAACAGAAGAGTTTTGTGGGGAGATACCTATTAAAAGAATACTTACGAATAAGCAAGATACACTAAAATGCTATAATTTTTAACTCAGAAAACTGAAGGTACAAAATTACATGACCAAATTCCAGAAATAAAGACACCTTATCAGAATAAAGGGATCACATAACTGTTTTCATCCCTGAGGGCACCGCAGCAGCAGGAGGCAATCTGCTTTAGACAGAAATGAGGACAAACCAGTCCAATTTTTAACAAACTATTAATGGTCACATATAGGTTGGAACAGTGAATTGGAATTTTAAGTAGTCTCCCACATAAAGCAATATTATATTATCAACCAACTGTTACAGAGGGACTTCACAAAGTGCAAGACCACACCCTTTCAAAGATTGCAGCAAAGAGAAGAGAATGCCCCATCCCAAGTCTTACTGGGCTTTCATAGACTGTACTGCTACAGGTAAAAGGGGGCAGGTCAGCAAAGTAGAGAGACATCTTCAGAGGCATAAAAAGCTGGAATAGTAAAGAGAATGCCTCATAACTCCCAAAGCCCAGAGAGCCAACTCAACTATAGATTAGACAGGCACAAGCCTTCACACAAGCAAACAGAGGAAAGAATAGGCATTTCCTAGAAGTGTGTGTGTGTGTATAAATATACATATAATATATATATGTTATCCTTATATATGTAATATATAAATATACTTATATATATTTATATTCATATTTATCTATATA
>NW_016807254.1:311639-313274 GCF_001698545.2 Rhinopithecus bieti
TTTATATTCATATTTATCTATATATTTATGTTTCTAAAGAAGAAAAAAAAGCAGTTATGACTTATATCAACTCTGAAAAGTAAGAATTAATCCTTGGAATCAGAAAATGCAAACCCTGAAAGTGAAATACAAGAGCTTCATTAGTAATATAGTGAATGAATTATAACAATAAATGAAAAACTAATATCAATGATGATGACAAAACTAGCTACTTTTCCTAATAGAGGGAAAAGATGGTTTAGAGATAGTTGCAAAGCGGGTGAAGACATACAGAGTAAAACATCTGCCAAAAAGGCAAGCCAAAGTTTAAAAGAACAACAACAAACAAAGAATTATTTGTTCCTTAAAAATCTGCTTTGTTGCCCTTGATAACAAAATATGTGATATATGGCTGATAGCCCAGGTTGGTCAGAGAAACTTTAGTAATGTATAAGAAAAGAACATACACAAACACAGCATTTCAAAATTAACTAAAGTGGATGTCAAATTTGAAATTTTGGAGAGGTATCTGAGCAGCATTTAGCAGAGGCTTAAAAGGTCCTGAGGATCTTCCAGATTTTTTGGTAAGAAGTGAGTCCATCTGACAGGGCTCATGGATCCAGGATCTACATGCTGTGTTGATGAGATAACACGTGAATTTCTGCTCCAGCTCTTGCTCTGCATGTCAAGAAAATGTACTCCTGCTTTGGCATCTTATCATCAACAGAGACCAGCAAGATTCATTATCAACTACATGCCTTCTGTTGATGAAAAATAATGTCATCAAAAATGAAATAAATACTAAAGAAGCATTTGGCAATTTCTATTTTCACTGTCTCTTTTTTTTATACTTTAAGTTCTGGGGTACATGGGCAGAATGTGCAGGTTTGTTACATAGGTATACACGTGCCATGGTGGTTTGCTGCACCCATCAACCCATCATCTACATTAGGTATTTCTCCTAATGCTATTCCTCCCCTATCTCCCCAACCCCTGACAGGTCCCAGTGTGTGATGTTCCCATCCCTCTGTCCAAGTGTTCTCATTGTTCAGGTCCTACATATGAGTGAGAACATGTGGTGTTTGGTTTTCTGTTCTTGTGTTAGTTTTCTGAGAATGATGGTTTCCAACTTCATCCATGTCCCTGCAGAGAACATGAACTAATCCTTTTTTATGGCTACATAGTGTTCCATAGTGTATATGTGACACATTTTCTTTTTTTATTATACTTTAAGTTCTACGGTACATGTGCACAACATGCAGGTTTGTTACATATGTATACATGTGCCCTGTTGGTGTGCTGCACCCATTGACTCGTCATTTACATTAGGTATATCTCCTGATGTTATCCCTCTCCCCACCACCCTCCCCATGATAGGCCCCGGTGTGTGATGTTCCCCTTCCCAAGTCCAAGTGATCTCATTGTTCATTTCCCACCTATGAGTGAGAACATGCGGTGTTTGGTTTTCTGTTCTTGCGATAGTTTGCTGAGAATGATGGTTTCCAGCTGCATCCATGTCCCTACAAAGGACACAAACTCATCCTTTTTTATGGCTGCATAGTATTCCATGGTGTATATGTGCCACATTTTCTTAATCCAGTCTGCCACAGATGGACATTTGGGTTGATTCCAAGTCTTTGCTATTGTGAATAGTGC
>NW_016807254.1:317340-320662 GCF_001698545.2 Rhinopithecus bieti
TGTCTGTTATTGGTGTATAGAAATGCTTGTAATTTTGCACATTGATTTTGTATCGTGAGACATTGCTGAAGATGCTTTTCGGCAACTTAAGGAGATTTTGGGCTGAGACGATGGGGTTTTCTACATATAAAATCATGTCATCTGCAAACAGAAACAATTTGACTTCCTGTTTTCCTAATTGAATACCCTTTATTTCTTTTTTTTACCTGATTGCCCTGACAAGAATTTCCAATTACTATGTTGAATAAGAGTGGTGAGAGAGGGCACCCTTGTCTTCTCCCGTTTTCAAAGGGAATGCTTCCAGTTTTGCCCACTCAGTATAATATTGGCTGGCAGTTTGTCATAAATAGCTCTTATTGTTTTGATATATGTTCCATCAATATGTAGTTTATTGAGAGTTTTATCATGAAGGGGTGTGGAATGTTGTTGAAGGCCTTTCCTGCATCTACTGAGATAATCATGTGGTTTTGTCATTGGTTCTGTTTATGTGATGGATTATGATTATTGATTTGTATATGTTGAACCAGCCTTGCATCCCAGGTATTAAGCTGACTTGATGGTGGTGGATAAGCTTTGATGTGCTCCTGGATTCAGTTTGCCAGTATTTTATTGAGGATTTTTTCATCTATGTTCATCAGGAACATTGGCCTGAAAGTTTCTTTATGTGTTGTGTCTCTGCCATGTTTTGGTATTAGGATGATGCTGACCTCATAAAATGTGTTAGGGAGGAGCCCTTCTTTTCTATTGTTTGGAATAGTTTCAGAAGGAATGGTACTAGCTCCTCCTGGTACCTCTGGTAGAATGTGGCTGTGAATCTATCTAGTCCTGGACTTTTCTGGTTGGTAGGCTATTAATTACTGTCTCAATTTCAGAACTTGTTATTGATCTATTCAGGGATTCAACTTCTTCCTAGTATAGACTTGGGAGGGTGTATGTGTCCAGGAATTTATCCATTTCTTCTAGATTTTCTGGTTTATTTGCATAGAGGTGTTTATAGTATTCTGTGACGTCAGTTTGTATTTCTGTGAGATCAGTGGTGATATCCCCTTAATCACTTTTATTGTGTCTATTTGATTCTTCTCTCTCTTCTTCTTTATTAGTCTGGTTAGCAGTCTATTTTGTTGATCTTTTCAAAAAACCAGCTCCTGGATTCATTTATTTTTTGAAGGGATTTCATGTCTCTGTCTCCTTTAGTTTTGCTCTGATCTCAGGTAACTTTTGCCTTCTGCTAGGTTTTGAATTTGTTTGCTCCTGCTTCTCTAGTTCTTTTAATTTTGATGGGGCACCTGCCAGGTGCCAGCCAGAGCTCTACTAAATGATGTGTCTGTTGGCTCCTACTGGGTGGTGCCTCCCAATCAGGATACATGGGGTCAGGGACCCCTTGACGAGGCCCTCTGTTCCTTAGCAGAGCTAGAGTGCTGTGCTGGGAGATCCACTGCTCTCTTCAGAGCTGTCAGGCAGGGAAGTTTAAGTCTGCTGAAGCTGTGCCTACAGCTGCCCCTTCCCCAGATGCTCTGTCACAGGGAGGTGGGGATTTTATCTATAGGTCCCTGACTGAGGCTGCTGCCTTTTTTTCAGAGATGCCCTGCCCAGAGAGGAGAAATCTAGAGAGGCAGTCTGAATACAGTGGCCTTGCTGAGCTGTGGTGGGCTCCACCCAGTTCAAACTTCCTAGCGACTTTGTTTACACAGTGAAGGTAAAACTGCCTACTCAAGCCTCAGCAATGGTGGACACCCCTCCCCGACCAAGCTTGAGCACCCCAGGTCGACCTCAGACTGCTGTGCTAGCAGTGAGAATTTCAAGCCAGTGGATCTTAGCTTGCTGGGCTCCACGGGGTGAGACCTGCCAAGCCAATCCACTTAGCTCCCGGACTTCAGCCCTCTTTCCAAGGGAGGGAACAGTTCTTTCTAGCTGGTGTTCCAGGCACCACTGGGGCATGGGGAAAAAAAAAAAAAAAAAGACTCCTGCAGTTAGCTCGGTGTCTGCCCAAACTACTACCGAGTTTTGTGCTTGAAACCCAGGGCCCTGGTGGCATAGGCACTGAGGGAATCTCCTGGTCTGCAAGTTGTGAAAACCGTGGGAAAAGTGCAATATCTGGGCTGGAGTGCACCATTCCTCAAGGCACAGTACCTCAAGGCTTCCCTTGGGTAGGGGAGAGAATTTCCCAACCTCTTGCACTTCCCAGGTGAGGGGATGCCCCACCCTGCTTCAGCTTGCCCTCCTTGGGCTGCACCCACTGTCCAACCAGCCCAATAAGATGAACCAGTTACATCAGTTGGAAATGCAGAAATCACCCACCTTCTGGGTCGATCTTGCTGGGAGCTGCAGCCCAGAGCTGTTCCCACTCAGCCACCAAAGACAGTATCCGTCTCTTTTCTTGAAAGTGAAGCACCTGACCAAGGCTTCCTTCCTCTACCGTATTACCAATTTGAAAGCCCATATTGGTAATGAAAAAATTGGGTGAGTTGATGGGAGCAGGATTTCCTTCCTCCCTACCTCTTCCCCAAGAAGCATATGAAATTTCCCCTATTAGTTTCAAGAATGGAATTATCCTGGCCAGTTCAGTCCCCAGTAGCACCAGAAATGTCTGGCCACCACGGGGTTTTCTTAAGATCCTTCTTTAAAACAAGGATTTCACTCCTTGCAACTACTTCCTGAAAAAAAAAAATGAGTCCACTTTTGGGCTGAATTCTATAGATAAATTTTCCTCTGAAGATACAGAATCTAAGCAATAAATGTTTCTATTTCTTTTCAGTCATTTTGTTATCTCTCTTTGATTGTAACAACTATAAATTAAAAGATTATACACATTTGCTCAATGCGAGGGTTGAAAAAATGTTTAATTGCTAGCATATAATTTTCTAATTAAAGATTATTGATTAATTAGGATTGTATGAATGAACTATTTCCACTTTATTAGACCCCTTAGGTTGTATTTTATTGCAAGTATTATATCATGATGTGACTAAATAGCCAACCATAAACATAAGCTATAATAGGCAATTTGCATAATTAAACAACTAGATAATTTTTTTAAACTGTGGAAGCCATTCTTTTCCTAACTCTTTATAAAACAATTGTAAAAGTTGCTTGAACTTTTCCTAAATACATTTATTGTTTAAATAAACAAACAAAAAAGACTTGGAGGCCTCAGAAAATGTTGTAATTGAAAAACAATTCTTTATCCTTTCAATGAAATGACAATTTAGAAGAGGTCAGTCTACCTAGAGGCTTACCTTTGTGTGTCAGAAAGCTTAGTAGAGTCCTTGACCTACAAATAGATCTGGCATACCCCAAGTTCTCCTTTTTTTTTTTTTTTTTT
>NW_016807254.1:323830-354199 GCF_001698545.2 Rhinopithecus bieti
AAAAAAAAAAAAAAAGAAAAAGATGAGACATTTTTACATCTAAAAGATAAATAAAATGTTAAATTAGATGTTCAAGCATGTTTTGTTGGAGTTGAATTAACTTTTACTTTTTTATTAAAATCATAGAAACACCATGTCAACAAAAGAGAGAAAGACATTTTTCTACACTATATACCATGAGTTAATTTCATTGCAAACCTAGAAGTCATATATATGTTGCCTTGGATAAGTTACCAAATTTTTTAGGACTTCACTTCTCAGTGAGAAAGATAAAGTTAATATCACAAATTGTTATACTTGCTTCATAAAACTATTGTATGAGTCGATTAAAATAATATGCTTAAAGCATTTCCCAGTTTTAAAGAATGGCAAATTGTAAGGCATAATTAATTTTAAACTTTTTTGAATATTATATAAACTTCTAGGGAAAATATTTTTTACTATTAGCATAATATTGAGTTCATTTTTTCTTGTGGAAAGAAGTCATGAGAGGAATTTGAACATTTTATGTGGCAGACTGTAAAATATTTTATAGATTTTTGGAGATTTATACCACTTACACAAACTACTCAAAGAAATGACTAGAAAGAAAACTGTCATCTTTCTGGTGAGGCTTTTAAATTTGATTGCATTATCTCTCTTTATAGTAGATTTATTATAGCATTTATATGCATGAGTGTTGTAAAATAATATTACAGTTTTCTGGTCAATTTAGGTCATGAAATCCCATTAACAACTAAAATATGTAGATACAAAAAATATTCACTGTGTTAATTAAATGTGCATTTTATTTACTGCCTCTTTTCTCTTGTAAAAATCTAAGCAACAGTTCATTTAATCATTAAGCAAAGAAGTGTGGCAATGTAGGTTAAAATCTACATTTAAAAAGCCTTTACTTTTAAGTAAGTCTATACTAATACGTTATTTGAGACATCCAGAAACAACTGCCAAATCAAAATTAGTTTCTTAAATAGCAGTGTATAGAAGTCAAAGATCTATCTGCTATAGAAATCTTGTTGAATTAAAGTATTTCCCTTAAAAGCTCCAATTAGTGGGAAAATGTTATATGAATTTATTATACTAGTCATTTAGCAAGCAATTGTTGAAGATCTACTGTATTCCAAACAAAAAAATGGCATGCTATGATTTCTGCCCTTGAGGTTATAGCATTGGGTAGATACTGGCATTCACACAAAGATTGAAGTAAGATGGACTTAGTCCTCTAATTGTAGTCCCAAGAAGAGAGAGAGACCAAGATTGCTATAAGGGTCACAGCCATTCCTGCAGAGGTGACAGTTAATCAAAGTATTGTCTAGGATAATGGAATATATGTTCAAAGTCACTGAAGCATGAAAGCTCACATGAAATGTGTTTGGAAAATGGCAGGTAGTTCAGTGTAGTTGCAGGATAGAATTATTGGTGGGAGTAAAATATATGGCTAAGAAATGTATTTATTCAAACAATAAGAAACCAGTAAAGGGATCAGAAACAAGAGGGATCTGACCAGAATTTCCTTTTGGCAGCAGAGTTTCATTCACTTACATAATTGGAAAGAAACGTACTGAAAAGACCAAAAGCATAGATACTATGACAGCCCAGGAATTTGAGGATACAGTGAGCCATGATTGCACCACTGCACTCCAGCCTGAACCACAGAGCAAGACCCTGTCTCTAAAAAAGTAAATAATAATAATTACTAAAAGAGTTTACATAATTTTAGAAATACGTTATTATGGAATCTGCAAATTTCAAAATTTTGAGGTCTAAAGGATATAAAAGAATTTTTTTAAATAAAATAATGTAAGTTCAACTAGTTAACTAGTTTGATATTAGCTTTAAAGAAAACTACTTTGATTTTAAAATCAAGGAAATACAGAAATATTTTCTCCAATATTAGCATGTTTATTTTCCTACTTAACTTTAAATTTTTATATTATCACTTTAAATAGATCATTCATTCATTAAAAAGTTAGGAAACAACAGATGCTGGAGAGGATGTAGAGAAATAGGAACACTTTTACACTATTGGTAGGAGTGTAAACTAGTTCAACCATTGTGGAAGACAGTGTGGAAATTCCTCAAGGATCTAGAACTGAAATATCATTTGATCCAGGGATCCCATTACTGGGTGTGTACCCAAAGGATTACAAATCATGCTACCATAAGGACACATGCACATGTATGTTTATTGCAGCACTATTCACAATAGCAAAGACTTGGAACTAACCCATATGCCCTTCAATGATAGACTGGATTAAGAAAATGTGGCACATATATACCATAGAATACTATGCAACCATAAAAAAGGATAAGTTTATGTGCTTTGCAGGGACATGGATGCAGCTGGAAACCATCATTCTGAGCAAACTACCACAAGGGCAGAAAACCAAACACTGCATGTTCTCACTCATAGGTGGGAAATGAACAATGAGAACACCTGGACACAGAGTGGGGAACATCACACGCTGGGACCTGTCCTGGGGTGGGGAGCAGGGGAAGGGATAGCATTAGGAGAAATACCTAATGTAAATGAAGAGTTGATGGTGCAGCACACCAACATGGCACATGTGTACATATGTAACCAACCTGTACGTTGTGCACATGTACCCTAGAACTTAAAGTATAATTTACAAAATAAAATAAATAAGTAGATCGTTCATTTCACATATGGCCTGCTTTTTAAGTTCAAATAATAGTTTTTTTCAAAGTGGCACAAAATTTAGCTAATAATAGAGCTAACAAGTTAATGGCAAAATAAGGGCTTTAATGAGTGCAGAACTCATTAAAATTATCCAGAAGAATGCCTGGAATAATTTATTTTAACTTGTTAAAACTAGTGGTATAGCCAAGCCATTTAAGAGTAACAACTAGCAACCATTTTACTTAAAGAGTATCAATGAATGGCTACTTTTCCCTGAAAATGACTATCTGCTCCACTTGTGATTTCATAGCCTGGAATCTGATGCCAAGGAGTCAGGCAAATGAATTGGATAACAGGAGAATGGAAAAAGAGCTGAGGATAAAAGAGAGAATGAAGACGTGAAAAGATACTTAAATCATAAGTAAAGCTCAAATGAAAACAAGATACCATTCTCCCTTTACCCTCACCCATTTTAGGATAATAAAGATTCAAAAAATTTGAAGCACCCAGCTGCCAGTTGAGTGTCAGAAAAAAAAAAAAAAAATCCTTATACGTTTGTAGTAATATTATACTAACATGAGTATTCAGTGTTGATCCTTTCCATACATGGAAATCACATGCTTTTCTATGACAAAGAGTAAATAGACAAATCAATTAAAGAGTGGGGAGTAGATAGTTCTTATAGACAGGGATAGTGTTCTCTTGTCAGTCATTCTAAGCTCCATCATCCTCAACATCACGTATATGATTTATGGTTTACAGACTTTTGATATTAATGTATTTACTCATGTGGTTCTCCTTATCAGGAATGCCCTTTCATTTCTTTTCTCTAATGTACAATTTCAGCTCATATATTCTCTAGTCACTTAATATTTCACATTTGGCATTATTTTTATACATATATCTTATTCCCTCAACTAGACGGTTAACTTTCTGAAGCCCAGAAATTAATCTTAGGCATTTTAGTATCACTCAATTTCTAACACAGAGCTTTATGTAAATTTATGATTAGTAGCTGTAGTTTGAATAAATCATCACTCTTACCCCAAGCCTTGTTGAGGCTTATTATGTTAGAACATGTTGGAAGCTACTGATAAAAATGAAAAATATGCAAATCTTTCAACAAAAACTTACTGAATATTTACTTCTTGTCAACAGTGTGCAAGACTCCGGGGATACAATTTTGCAGAAAATAGAAAGGGTCTTATGTTCTAAAAGATCAGAAAGATGTTAAATAATCACACTCCTTAATATTTCATTAAAAATTGAAATAAGGTTGCTGAAGAAAAGAGAAACTGTTTCAAGGAGTTTTAAATTCTAGATTATTTAATGAAGGAAAATTCTCCTCTAAAACCAATATGTTTTTTCTGATTATGCATTAAATACATTTCTCCAGAAATTTCTTTTCATCCGAATGAGGGACCCATACTTCACTCATGGTGGACCTATGAACTAGATAAACTCACTGTGTTTCTGGCTTTTGTTGTTATTGTTTTATTTTTTAAGCTAATGTATCATTATTTTTTAACTGATAAATAAAAATGGATATATTTATCTTGTACAACATGATGTTTTAAAATATATACATTGTGAAATGACTAAATTGAGCTAATTAACATACGCATTACTTCACATGCTTATCATTTTACAGTCTTAGCAATTTTCAAGTATACAATATGCTGTTATTAACTATAGTCACTGTGTTGTGCAATAGAGCTCTTGAACTTACTTCTCCTGTCTAATTGAAATTGTATAACCTTCGAAGAACATCTCTCTATCTCCACACCTCCACTCCAGCCCCTGGTAACTACTATTCTACTCTCCTTTACTTTTATGAGTTCAGCTTTTTTATAACTCCCATACACTAGTGAGAACCTGTGATACCTGTCTCTGTGCTGGGCTTAATTCGCTTAGCAAACTATCCTTGGGTTCATCCATGATATGGCAAATTACAGGATTCCCTTGTTTTCAAGACTGAATGGTTTTTCTTTATCCATTTATCCATTGCTGGATGACTCCATATCTTGGCTATTATGAACAGTGCTGCAATAAACATGTGAGTGCAGGTATCTCTTTGACATACTGATTTCATTTCATTTGATTATATATCTAGTAGTGGGATGGCTAGATCATAAGGTACTTCTTTTTTCTTTTTTTTTTTTTTCTGATTTTTGAGAAACTGCCATACTGTTTTCCATAGTGGCCATACTAGTTTACATTCCCACCATCATTCACTTTTTCTCCATATCCTCCTCAACACTTAGTTTTCATCTTTTTTGTGATAGCCCTTCTAACAGGGGCCAGGTGATAACTCATTGTGAATTTTACTTGCATTTCTCTGCTAATGAGTTATGTTGAGCATTTTTTTATATATACCTGTTGGTCATTTTATGTCTTCTTTTGAGAAATGTTTATTCCTGTCCTTGGCCCATTTTTAACTGGGCCATTTGTTTTCTTGCTAATAGTTTATTTGACTTCCTTATACATTTAGAATATTAACTTATGAGATACATGGTTACAATTTTTTCTGCCATTTTGTAGGCTATGTTTTTGTTTTGTTCATTGTTTCTCTTGCTGGAGCTTTCTAATTTGATATAATCCCATTTGTCTATTTTTTGCTTTTGTTTTCTATGCTTTTGGGGTCTTAATCCCCCCAAAAAAAGTCATTGTCCAGACCAATATTATAGAGATTGTCCCTATGTTTATGTCTTTGAAAAGGGGTTCTATAACACTTTCTCTGCTTGCTTTTCTGTGTTTGAATACTGCCCAGGAGATACTCAGCTCCAGCGTCACAGATGAACCTACACAAAGTTCTTAGTTCAGCTAAGGCAAGTCATGCTCAACCAAGGGACAGAACATCCTGCCTTTTAAATTAGAAGTGTCCAAAAATTGCTAATTTGTCTCTTAGTCATCTCATGTACACACACACACACACAAACACACACACACACACACACACACACACACACACACAGAAAGTCAAACACTCAGCTAATGGTTTTCCAATGTGCCAATCACCAAAGCTTCTTGTATATGTTTATGTTAAAAAAAAAAAAAAAAAAAAGCACTGTGGCTAATCATCTCAATTTAAAAGTCAGATGGAACACGTGGGGCATACATGTGTAGGGCTGAGGTATATTGGGCAAGGGAAATTGACACTTGTAGTTCCCCAAAGATCTTTCGCTTTGCTTGGCTGTCTCTGCAACTCCAGTAAAGTGCATCCAGACTCAGTAAAAGAATAAAGTGAACCACTTTGCCTCCTAGTACCTTTGCTGCCGTTTGCATTTCACCACTCAGCTTATAGAGATGAAATCTATTACCTCGGGCAGGCACTGCTTGCACAATGAAAGATTAAATTTTTCTTCCAGATGGGACAGATCAGCAAGGACTCATGAAAATATTAATGATGAAAGCTCTGGGAATTATATATTATCCCTGACCAGTAGGTTTCTTTGGACAGTGAAGAACTGTCAGTTTAACTCATTTTTTTTTTCCTGTAAGATTCCCGCTCAAAGAATATATAAAAGGGAAATAATACATGATTTAGTCAGATGAGCATAGATTTAAGGGAAAGCTTATCTGTTCTGTCTTTCATTTTCTTTCATGTTTTGTTTTGTGTTCCCAATCTGCAAATACAATTTTGCTGAGGTGATGTAGTGTGGTCGATTTGATTCTTGAAGCTGTTCATGTGCTCAATGTAGGAAAATTGCTTTATGAGAATAATACAGAAGTATGCCATTCTTTATTATTTAATTGAACATAACAATTTAAGCAATACCCTGACATTTATTATGATTGAAACAATTTGTTTTATCTCAAAATTGAAATTTATTGAATCGTGTATTCAAAATATATTATGAAGAATTTCACTTTCACTTGTCAGGTTTTAATTATCTTGAAAACTTTTTATAACCATTACGAATCAACAAATAATTTTTATGTTACTCTCTCTGTAGAAGGCCTTGGTCACTTACCCTTTTTTATTAAAGAAAAAATTCTGGGCCTCTTTTTGAGGCAGCAAGATCAATTACCATTAATCTGAAATTTTTTAAACATGTATTTTCCTTTTACACAGAAACAAAGTTTACATTATAAAATCTAAAAATGATAGAAATGTTATTTCATTATGGGCAACCTGATTCAATGTATTATTTTACATATATTTAGGAACACATATGTAGTATTTATGAGATATTTGAATGTTAGGAAATTTCTTGAAAATAAAAATACTCCATTAGCCAATTTATAGAAAATTCTAAATGAAATATATCTCCAATTGTTTTTAAAAACCTTTTTGAAATATTTTATGTAGCACAATTATTTGTACATGACTCAAATTATTTTTCGTCATGCTATAGATGTGAATAGTACAAAAAAAACTAACCATTTTAACATAAGGCTTCAGAAAGGAGACAGGCACCAAAAATGGATCCAAAATCAACTATTATTATCTAATCATAAATTCATTCAAATTGAAGATAACTACCTAATTGTTAAATATTAATAATTAGAAAAATAAAATATTATTTTTGATTCATACTCTTTTTCTACCTAATAGAACACATCTATATAATTTTTTGATTGATAACAAAATTATTTATTAAAAATATATATAATTTAACCAGATGAAATTATCTTTCCTTAATTACTTTTATTTAATTGAATTGCTTTTATTTAACTGAATATCTGGCTCACTAATTATCTCTTCTCAGGTACATGATATTTTTCATCAGTGTCTATGAGAAATTATCAGCCAAATATAAACTTCATAAACCACTAATGGAATTCTAAGGTCCTGTGCCTACAGTGTGTTAAAGTTTCTAATTGATGATAGCCATACAAAGATAAATCAGCAATTCCATTTTGTTCATCAGTCTTTCACAAAATTCGTGAAATCTTTGTAAAAAATTAGATGCTGTTAAAATGTATTCTGAATTATATTTAAAGTCTCATCACTAGTAAATAGATTCAAAAGACCCATTACAACACTTCTGGTCATGAACATTGTTATAATATTTTCAAAATCAATGCTGTTTTTCCTGATTGCCTGATCATTTGATGATCATCTCTAATGTTTAGATTCTCTTCATTGATGTGCCAAATGTATAATATTGAAAACATAAACTCCATAAACCAAACACCTTGCTGTGACCAAATACCCAATGCTTGCATGGGATTCAACCAATTGTTGCTATAGCCTTCTGAATAGCAAATTTCTTGAGAGCTATTGTTGGGTCTCCTTAACTCCTGCTTTCTTTCTGCTCCATGCCAATGACTGAGATCTGATTTTAGGTCCTAACCTCTGTGTTCTGTGATATAACTAATTGGCTGTGAAGATAACTTCATGTTACAAAATGAGTTTATGTGACATGAGAATCCCAAAATACCTACTACTGTTTCAAAATGTTAGTCTCCAATTGTAACTATTCTTGGTGTCTGTGGAAGCTACGGAAGAAGACAAAATGTGGAAATTCCAGTGAAGGTGTTGTTGACCACAGAAGCCGACCACAGCACATTTAGGTAGAGAGAGGAATGCTGATGGCGAGATATCAGGAGAGCTGGAGGAATCTGTGCCTCAAGAGCATATAAATGTTCACAATTGACTCTTGTCTGAAAGAGTAATGTTTGCATAACACCAAACTTTGAAAAACAGCATAATTGGTTCTACTCAGAGGTACTTAAATAGCCTCAGAGTAGCACTGAAGTTTTAAAAATATAAATATATGTTTATGTATAGTGCAAAAAGGCAATGCAAAATAAGAATATATTTATTTTCTGAAACTACCTTTGCTTAAAGAAAATGCACATAATTTTAGAGGCATGTTATCTTTAGAGAATTTTATTCACTTACTTATTGTCTCATACCTGCACAGTTTTCTTCTGAATACCCTTGTTAACACAGTCTGGCAGACATTCAATAGCAAACTGTGTTCCAGGCAATGAATTTATACTGTTGTAACAGGAACAATCTCTTGAATGTTGTAACCCTTTATATGTGATGGAAAAATCAATAACATGGATAAATGTGTAACAAACTAGCCTGTGCACCTTTTTGGTGAAGTGAAGCTCAGTGATATGGACTGAAATACATTCTTAAGTAAAATAACTTTATGCTTAAGTGGAATATTTTAAAATATATTTATTTACTAACACAGACATCAATGGTGATATTAAAAGAGACTTACATGTATGTATCTTTATATTATGCTATATATAATTCAAATAATTAATTTGATACTTTTAATGAAAAATTTAACTTAATACAAAGGTATGTCTATTTCATGATATGCATACATGGATAACTTACGTTAAAATGTTTGGTCTACATTTTTCTGTCAAGTTAGAAAGATTTTATAAATACGATCATAATGCAGTTAGATGGAAAACAGCAAATTATTACAGAGAATACTTTTTATTTTACTTTTATCAGCAAGAAACCAGTGGGTTGTGTTAGTAATATTAGACTTTCTTTTTTCCAGGGTATCAACGGTTTCTGTACAGCACAGATTATGACAGCTTCTTCCTTAAGGTGAGATTGGATGTCATTCATGGTAGTTTTCTAAGGGACTACACATTTTTTTAATGTATTATCAAAAATATTTCATAAGTAAAATTGTCCTGGAGTAGCTACACATTCCTAAATTGAAAATATTTTCTCATCAATTTTATGTACCTAATTCTATTTCTTAATAGTACTGTTTTCATGATAAACTCTAAACATTTCTTGGACATTTCTGAGTACAAGCCATGTAACTTGATACTTTGATTAAAACTTGGAAATGTGCTAACCATATAAGAAAATCAAGTTAGAGAACAACAGCAAAACATTCTAATACAACTAATACAATTAAGGCATCTCTCAGAGAGTGCACGCACTTGTGTAGGTATACACAAACACACACACACAGACACACACACACACAGAGGATGGTAATTAATATTTGTAACTTTCTCCTAAAATACAAGTCCATTAGAATCTTACGGTTCTCATAAGCCCTCCAGATTGTTGTGTTAATGAGTAGTTTTGCTCTATCTTCTTTATTATTCCAAGAGTTAGCAATTTTTATTATTGTATTATAAGATAGTCATATGAGATTTACTCACACATTTACTCCTGTTTTTACCATTTCTTATCGGACTTTACACTTTATCTATCTGCTAAAAGTATATACTTTATCATTTCCTTTACTAAAGAATTGTCAAGTTTTCTTTATCTGAAAGTATTTTTATTTTACTCTTACTCTTGAAAAATAATTTCCCCCATCGTGAATCTAGATTGTCAGTAATTTTGCTTGCACCACTGAATAGTTTATTATATTGCTTCCTGGATTCCATTTATTAATGAAAACTCAATTGTTTTCATTGTAACAACTCAGACAGTTGTTACACCTGTCTGGGTAATTTGCATTTCTTCTTGTTGCTTTTAAAGTCTTCTCTTAATCTTTAGTGATCTGAAACTGGTTGTGATATGACTGGATATGTTATGCATCCCACTTTAGATGTGTTAGCCTTCTTGAAACTGTCAGTAGATGTTTCCAGCAATTCTGGAACTCCTCTGTTAGCATGTCCTTTAATGTAACCTCTTCCATTTCTTTATTTTCCATACCTCTTCCTTTTCTCACATCATTTCATTATTTATTACTTTGAAACTATATCCAGTTCACTTATTTTATCTGCATTGGTGATATATTTTCATTTAATCTTTTTTAATATTCTAATTTGTATTAGTATATTTTGAAATATTACTTGAGGTTAATGAGGTACATATGCAGATCTGTTACATGGGTGAACTGTGAGTCACTGTGGTTTGGTATAGGAATGACCACATTCACTCAGGTAGTAAGCATAGTACCTGATGTAGTAGTTTTTTAACCCTCATTCCCTCCCTACCACGCTCTCTGCTCTAGTAGTCTCTGGTGTCTGTTGCTGATATCTTTATGTCCATGTGTACTCAATGTTTAGTCCCCACTTATAACTGAAAACATGGAGTATTTTGTTTTCTGTTCCTTTGTTAATTCACTTAGGATAATGGCCTCCAGCAGCATCCGTGTTGCTGCAACGGACGTGCTTTTGTTTTTTATGGTGACAGAGTATTCCATTTGTGTTAAGAAATTCTGTTTGAGTCTTTTAAAAATTCAGTCATCTGTTTTTTCTTGTTCTTATGTTCAATCCAAGTTTATATTTTATTTGCGATTCTATTTACACTCTGTGTTGTTCGTGATCAATTACACTCATGGAATATTATTTTCCGTGTGTGTGTGTTTTTTCACTGTTGTTTTAACTATGATTGCACACACATAAAATGTTACTTATGAAAATTCTTTGAGGCGAGACTTGAAGTTCTACTCTTAAATTTTTTTGCTTCTGCCAGTCACTAAGGAGCAATATCAACCAAAGACCAATTTTATACTAACTTCTTTGCTTTTGATTTTTGAG
Organism: Rhinopithecus bieti; assembly: GCF_001698545.2. Classification (NCBI taxonomy): domain Eukaryota; kingdom Metazoa; phylum Chordata; class Mammalia; order Primates; family Cercopithecidae; genus Rhinopithecus; species Rhinopithecus bieti. The sequence continues at coordinate 334,908 of NW_016807254.1, forward strand.
CAAACAAATAGCATGAATTCATTCAGATCTCAGATCTTTAATGAGGATTAATGTGTTTTTGTAAGTTCTTCGTTTTGGTTTTATTTTCTCCAGGCAGCACTCAGGAATGAATATTTCTTTTCAGACCCTTTTTCTCCATGAGATTTGTTTCTCATTTTATGAGGGATAGCATTTTCTATTATACTTTCCACTTTGGATGGGCCACAAGGTTTATCTCCTGCATTCTGTTCGTCGTGAAGCAGTCAAAATGTAATCTCAAACATTCTAAAGTTTGGTAGGATTTTTCACACAGGAAGCTAGCTTTGGTGATTACTTCACCTCTCAGGGTTTCTGCTTTTATTGTTATCTTAGTATTTGTAGATTTTTTTCCTTCATGCAAAATCAAAGATTCTTATAATGTACATACACATGTGTGTGTGTGTAATTTTATTTTAATTGTTTTTTCATCAGTAACTTTACTCTGGTTAGATAGATCCAATATGCAGGTTTGAAGCAGAAAAGTAAATGTTTTTGATTTCTAAAGATGCTAATATTTGATTCTTTACATTTTGGAGAGAGTCATTAAGAAAAGCTTATAGTGATTTCTCTATAAACAACTGCTATACTCAGAATAAAGAAATGTTGCAGAAAAAAAGTTCATCAGTTCTTAAACATTTTGCTTTCAGAATATCAGTTTCTTGAGAATTATTAAGGACTCCAAACGGCTTTGTTTTGAGGATTTTCATCCATTAATATTTGCTGTATTGTAAACTAAAATAGAAATTTTAAAATATTTATTTCCTCTACCACTAAGAATAAACCCATTATCTGTAACAGGAATAGTATATTTTTTATGAAAAATAACTGCATTTTTTAAACAAAACAAAAGTTAATGAGAAGTTTAGCACTGCTTTGTATTTTTGCTAATCTCTTTCATGTATGATTCAATAGAAAACTCAATAGAAGACTGCTGGAGTGTTGTACCTGCTTCTGTATCCACTCTGTTTTGATACCAAACATCACATAGCCTTTGAAAAACTTCCCTGTGTATTGTGATAGAATGAGAATTAAGACAAATAATATCTTAGTATCATTGTGGAAATAGGTTTGATATTGCAGTTGTTTTCAAAAGTTGCTGGAGGCCAGGCGCGGTGGCTCAAGCCTGTAATCCCAGCACTTTGGGAGGCCGAGACGGGCAGATCACGAGGTCAGGAGATCGAGACCATCCTGGCTAACACGGTGAAACCCCGTCTCTACTAAAAAAATACAAAAAGCTAGCCGGGCGAGGTGGCGGGCGCCTGTAGTCCTAGCTACTCGGGAGGCTGAGGCAGGAGAATGGCGTGAACCCGGGAGGTGGAGCTTGCAGTGAGCTGACATCCGGCCACTGCACTCCAGCCTGGGCGACAGAGCGAGACTCCGTCTCAAAAAAAAAAAAAAAAAAAAAAAAAAGTTGCTGGAGATCCACAGGAGACCCTAAATCACACTTTGAAAACTACTGACTTAATAGCTTACAACAGTTTGCCCCATGAGTCTATAGGTTGCATGGATAATTCTACTGAACCTGGTAATTCAATCTGGGCTGGACTTGACTCATCTCACACAGCTTACTAATATGTTTCTAGTCAGCTATTGGGTTGTCTAAAGCTGGCTGCTCTAGAATGATCTTGGCTAAGATGATTAGCACCTCACTCCATATGAACTTTGTACCTCTACCAAACGTGCCTTGCTCTGTTTCTGTGACAGTCGGGGAAGGGTTTCACAAGGGAGAATTGAAATATAAAATCACTCTTCAGTCCTAGGCTTAAAATTGTAGGCTGTCAGTTCTAGTGCATTCTTTTGGTGCAAACATATTAAAAAGTCAGCTTGAACTCATGTGTGGGGAACAGATTTCACTTCTTGATGGGAGAAGTTACAAAGTCATACCAGAAATGGGGTACATGCAAAGCATGAACAATACAAGACATTTTGTCAATCAGTCTTCCACAGCATCTGATATTCTCAACACAGAAACAAGGTAAACAGTTTTCTTTCCTCATCTTCAAATGATTTAACCCCACCGTGGATACTATAGAAATCTGTAGGGACATGTTAAGAAATAATACTGCTGTCACCTAAAATTCATTAGTTTGGGCTCTACACTGCAAGTGCTCAGGTAAAACCATAACCTTGAATGTAACCAGGCCCTGAGAGACAGGATCACACTAATAAAATACATGATAAATTGATACTGATGACAATATTAACATTACTAATTTTTTAACTCACAATATAAAATATAGATATTATTTGAGATGGAATTTTGTGTGGAAATAATCAGCAAAATCTCTCACTATAGTCAAGTAACACCAAGAATGTTATGAATATGCTGTCATTATTTCACTTTTACAAAGACAAGAAATAAACAAAATAATAGTTGAGCGTATTTCCTCCTTACACATAGACAAATATAGAAATCAGACTGTTCTCTGATTATCAAAATAGACAATAGAAGATCAGATAAGTAAAAATTTAATAACATCAAGCTAAGAAAGCTGTATTTAATGATAACAATTTGGGGTTTTGGTTTTGTGTTTTCTTTTCTAACAGAATGGAAAATGCTTAAAGCATGTATACTACATTTCTCTCCACCTCAAAGATAATCACACCATTAAGAGGAGAAATACCAGAATTTTATAGCTTGGCTCCCTTTCCTCTGGATCAGATGTTACATGTTCCTCAAATGTCTAGAGTCATGCAAGTAATGTAAATCAGTGACGTAGTTCAGCAGTAAAATGTCAAGTACTTGTGGAGAGAGAGGAATGCAGGCAACTAGAATAAGCCTTCCTGATATAAACAATATTAGCTTTTACTTAGGTCCTGTCAATCGTTGCAATGTAGGAATGAAAATCCATTATTACTACATATTTTGATTTTAAAAACAAAAGAAGGTTGTCTCAGAAAGATGCCTGACTAGACACACTCAGGAGGAACATCTGCCACCAAGTGACTGGGACATAGGGAAAACTGGTGCACTATGAGCAGATCTTCAGAGGGAAGGCATTGAGGGTGGACAGAGGGAGGACACAGACCCTGGGCTGAAGGAGGAGGAGGCTAGGAACCCTGAACAGGGCTACCTTGCACTATAACTTATTCCTGACCCCTAACAACTCTTGGAGAAGGAGTGAATTGAACAGGTGAGGAGCAACCTGCCCTCACCATGAACCTCTGGAATCCTGGCAACCAGAGATAGCACAACACCCATGGACACTTGAGCTGGCAGGGAAAGCTGTGTAGAGAGTTGATAGGAGCAGGACTCTATCCTGTGCTGAACTCAGGGGGTATGGTGTGGGAACATCTGCAGTAAAACACAGCTAGGTCTGTTCCAGGGCCCCAGCCTGGCAGAGCTCACTTGTAGTGCAATGATGGAGAGTCAACCAAGGTACTTCCCAGGGGCCCACATCATAGCTCCTTCATCAGCTGACTGTGCCTGACCATCAGAGAGCTCTGGCAGAGCAGCCCTGGTAACACACACCAGCTCACCAGCCCCTTACCCCAACCACAGCCTCCCCCATGCTGCTTTGCCAGCACTCACTTGCCCACTGTCACTCACCCCACTGTCCTTCCAGTGTGCACGCATGCAAGTGGGACTTGTCTCCCTTCCTCTGCCAGAATATGTGTATGCATGCATCCCCTCACACAACTGCCCGCAGAGCAAACATGCACACAGAGGCTAGCAGCCACAAACCCACCAACATCCCAGCCCAACCAATGAACATGTAACCCACCATGCTGCCACTGCTGCTGGCATGTGCAAACAAACATGAATTCTTCTATCACCACTCAGACAAAGCACTTTCGCTGGCACTATCTATTGGATTGTTACGGACTGCTGTCTGGAAACAGCTCAGTCCCTCCAGCACCACAGATCCCTAACCTTGAGGGGCCAGAGAACAAAGCTGGGAGCCTGGTATCATTCCCTCAAAGTTAGAACACACAGCTCAAGAGTGCTGAACTAAACCTTAGACCCCTAAAATCTTCCAGAAAGAAATCCAGTCAACTGAAACCACCTTAGACAACAATCAAACCCTCAAGGGCATCAAACAAGATAAAAACAAAACCCTTTCAAAGGATAGCAACTTCTAAGATTGGAGGAATATCAGCCCACACAGATGAGAAAAAACCAGAGAAAGAACTCTAGCAACTCAAAAAACTAAAATGTCCTCTCACCTCAAAATGACCCACACTGGTTCCCCAGCAATGGTTCTTAACAAGGCTGAAATGGCTGAAATGATAAAAATAGAATTCAGATCATGGACAGGAAAGAAGATTCAGGAGAAAGTCAAAACCCAATTCAAGTATTCTAAGAGATGCAAAAATGTAAAGAGACCAAATTTATTGACTCATTGACATCCCTGAAAGAGAGGGAGAGAAAGCAAACAACTTGAAAACCATATTGGAGGATGTGATGGTTAATATCGAGTGTCTACTAGATTTGATTGAAGGATGTAAAGTATTGTTCCTGTGTGTGTCTGTGAGGGTGATGCCAAAGGAGATTAATATTTGAGTCAGTGGACAGAGAAAGGCAGACCCATTCTCAATCTGGGTGGGCACAATCTAATCAGTTGCCAATGTGGCTAGAATAAAAGCAGGTAGAAGAATGTGGAAGGACTAGACTGGCTGAGTCTTCTGACATCCTTCTTTTACCTCTGCTGGATGCTTCCTGCCCTTGAACATTGGACTCCAAGTTCTTCAGCTTTTAAACTCTTGGGCCTACACCAATGGTTTGCCAGGGGCTCTCAGGCCTTCTACCACAGACTGAAGGCTACACTGTTTTCCTATTTTTGAGGTTTTGAACTTGGACTGACTTGCTCCTCAGCTTGCAGATGACTTATTGTGAGACTTCACCTTGTGATTGTGTAAGTCAAAATTCCTTAATAAACTCCCTTTTATATATACATCTATCGTATTAGTACTTTCTCTCTAGGGATCCCTGACTAATACAGATTATATCACCCATGAAAATTTCCCCAACTTCACTAGAGAGGACACAGTATTCAAATTCAGAAAATGCAGAGAACCCTTGTGAGATACTACATAAGATGACCATCCCCAAGACTCATAGTCATTAGATTCTCTAAGATTGAAATGAAAGAAAAAAAGGTTAAATGAAGCTAAAGAGAAGGTCACTTGCAATGGGACACCATAAGGCTAACAGCAGACTTTTGGACAGAAACCCTATAAGCCAGAAAATGTCAGGGGCCTATATTCAACATTATTTATGTGTGTGTGTGTGTGTGTGTGTGTGTGTGTGTGTGTGTGTGTGTGTATTTATTTATTTATTTATTTATTTATTTATTTAAGATGGAGTCTCTCTCTGTATCCCAGGCTGGAGTGCAGTGGCATGATCTCGGCTCACTGCAAGCTCTGCCTTCTGGGTTCACACAATTCTCCTGCCTCAGCCTCCCAAGTAGCTGTGACTACAGACACCTGCCATCATGTCTGGCTAATTCTTTGTATTTTTTTTTAGTAGAGACGGAGTTTCACCATGTTAGTCAGGATGGTTTCGATCTCCTAACCCTGTGATCTGCCCACCTCAGCCTCCCATTCAGCATGCTTAATGAAATTCCAACAAAGAATTTTGTATCTAGCTAAACTTAGCTTCATAAACAAAGGACATGTAAGATTCTTTCCAGACAAGCAAATCCTTTGGAAATTCCTTGCATTGGACCTGTCTTACAAGAGGTCCTGAAGGTAGTGCCAAATATGGATAGGAAAGACTGCAGCCAGATACAACAAAAACATATTTAACTACAGAAACCATTGACACTATAAAGCAACTACACAAACAAGTTTGCATAAAAACAAGCTAACAACACAATGACAGGATCAAATCTGCATGTATCAGTATTAACCTTGAATGTAACCAGGCTAAAGGCCTGAATTAAAAGGCAGTGGCAGGTTGGATAAAGAAATGAGACCCAATGATATGCTGTCTTCAAGAAACCCGTCTCACATACAATGTCATCCCTAGGCTTAAAGTTAATGGATGGAGAAAAATCTGCCAAGGAAATGAAAGCAAAAAAGCAGATGTTGCTATTCTAATTCCAGACAAAACAGACCTTAAACCAAAAAATTTCAAAAAGGCAAAGAAGTATATTACATAATGGTAGAGGAATTAATTCAACAAGAAGACTTAATTATCCCAGAAATATATACACCCAACACAGGAGCACTCAGATTCATAAAGCAAGTGCTTAGAGACCTATGAAGAGAGAATATAGCCACACAATAACAGTGGGAGGTTTCAACACCCCATTGAGCACATTAGAGAGATCATCAGAGCAGAAAACTAATGAAGACATTCAGGACCTGAGCTCAACCAAATGGACCTAATAGACACCTACAGAAATCTCTACCCCAAAACAACAGAATATACATTCTTTTCATGTGCACTGGTATATACTCTGAATTTGACTGCACAATTGGCCATAAAGCAATCCTCAGGAAAGTCTAAAAAGTAAAATCATGCTAACCACAGAATCAGACCACAGCACTATAAGAATTTAAGTCAATACTAAGAAAATCACTCAAAACTATATAATTACATGGCAATTAAACAACCTACTCCTGAATGACTTGTGGGTAAACAGTGAGATTAAGGCAGAAATCAATAAATTCTTTGAAACTTATGAGAACAAAGATACAACATACCAGAATCTCTGGGACAAAGCAGAAATAATGTTAAGAGGGAAACTTATGGTGCTAAACACCCACCTCAAAAATTACAAAGATTTAAAATTAATAACATAACATCAGACCTCGGGGGACTGCAGAAACAACAGCAAAGTATCTCAACTACAAAGCTAGGAGAAGACAAAAAATAACCAAAATCAATCTCAAAGACCAAAGGTAGATAAAACCACAAAGAAGGGGAAAAACCAGTGCAAAAGGTTGAAAATTCCAAAACTAGGACTCCTCTTTTCTTTCAAAGGATCACAACTCCTTGCTAGCAAGGGAACAAAATTGGATGGAGAATGAGTTTGATGAATTAACAGAAGTAGACTTCAGAAGGTGAGTAATAACAAACTCTTCTGAGCTAAAGGAGCATGTTCTAACCAACTACAAGAAAGCTAAGTGCCTTGAAAAAAGGTTAGATGAATTGTTAACTAGAATAACCAGTTTAGAGAAGAACATAAAGGACTTAATGGAGCTGAAAAACACAGAACAAGAACTTCGTGAAGCATACAAAATTATCAATAGCTGAACAGATCAAGTGGAAGAAAGGATATCAGAGATTGAAGATCAACTCAATAAAATAAAGTGAGAAGACAAGATCAGAGAAAAAAGAGTGAAAAGAAACAAACAAAGCCTCCGAGAAATATGGGACTATGTGAAAATATCAAATCTACATTTGATTGGTGTACCTGAAAGTGACGGGGAGAATGGAACCAAGTTGGAAAACACTCTTCAGGATATTATCCAGAGCTTCTCCAACTTAGCAAGGCAGCCCAAAATTCAAATTTGGGAAATACAGAGAACATTATAAAGATATTCCTCGAGAAGAGCAACCCCAAGACACATAATCATCAAATTCACCAAGGTTGAAATGAAGGAAAAAATGTTAAGGAAGCCAGAGAGAAAGGTTGGGTTACCCACAAAGGGAAGCCCATCAGACTAACAGTGGATCTCTCTGCAGAAACCCAACAATGTAGAAGAAAGTGGGACCAATATTCAATATTCTTAAAGAAAAGAATTTTCAATCCAGAATTTTATGTCCACCCAAATTAAGTGAAGGAGAAAAGAAAATCTTTTACAGACAAGGAAATGATGAGAGATTTTTCTCACCACCAGGCCTGCCTTACAAGAGCTCCTGAAGGAAGCATTAAATATGGAAAGGATCAACTGATACCAGCTACTGCAAAACCATACCAAATTGCAAAGACCATCAACATTATGAAGAAAATGCATCACCTAATGGGCAAAATAACCAGCTAGCATTATAATGGCAGGAACAAACTCACATAACAATATTAACCTTAAATGTAAATGGGCTAAATGCCACAATTAAAAGACAAAGACTTGCAAATTGGATAAAGTCAAGACCCACCAGTGTGCTGTACTCAGGAGACCATCTCACATGCAAAGACACACATAGGCTCAAAATAAAGGGATGGAGGAATATTTACCAAGCAAATGGAAAGAAGAAGAAAAAAAAAGAGTTGAAATCATAGTCTCTGATAAAACAGACTTTAAGCCAACAGAGATCAAAAGAGGCAAAGAAGGGCATTACATAATGGTAAAGGGAATTGATGCAACAAGAAGAGCTAAGTATCCTAAATATATATGCACCCAACACAGGAGCACAGAGATTCATAAAACAAGTTTTTAGAGACCTACAAAGAGATATAGTGTTGAGAAAAAGGCTGAGGCAGGGCTTGCATGTCTGACATAATGTCCAGGACTCAGGACATAAAACCCCTTGTGACCTCTGAAATGAGTCTAGACTTGCTGACTCCTTGCTTCTAGCTTAAACTAGAAGAACATGCCCCCCATTACCTCAAGTAGCAGAATATGTTCCATATGCTTCAAAGGAAATGCTAAACCATCACAGCTGTAGATCACATGCTTGCCCTTTTGACCCCCGCATTCTCACTACCTATTTCTTTGTTTGATCACCAATAAAAAGTGTGGACTTCCAGAACTCAGGGCCTTCGCAGCCTGCATACTCGCATTGGCCCCCTGGGCCCACTTTCTCTCTCAGACTGTCACTTCAAATTCCTTTGACTCCACCGGACTTTGTAACCCCCACGACCTGGTGTTGGGTCTGATCACCCCAACACTTAGACTCCCACATAATAATAGTGGAAGACTTTAATACCCCGCTGTTAATATTAGACAGATCAACAAAACAGAAAATTAACAAGGATATCCAGGACTTGAAATCTTCTCTGGACCAAACAGATCTAATATACATCTACAGAACTCTCCACCCCAAATCAACAGAATATACATTCTTCTCAGCACCACATCCCACATATTCTAAAATTGACCAAATAATTGGAAGTAAAACACTCCTAAGCAAATACAAAAGAAGGGAAATAATAACAAGCACTCTCTCAGACCACAGTGCAATCAAATTATAACTCAGGATTAAGAGACTCACTCAAAACCGCACAACTACATGGAAACTGAACAAACTGCTCTTGAATGACTACTGGGTAAATAATGAAATGAAGGTAGAAATAAAGATGTTCTTTGAAACCAATGAGAACAAAGACAAAACATACTAGAATCCCTGGGACACATTTAAAGCAGTGTATAGAGGGAAATTTATAGCAGTAGATGCCAACAAGAGAAAGCAAGAAAGATCTAAAATTGAAACCCTAACATTACCTTTAAAAGAACTAGAGGAGCAGGAGAAAACAAATTCAAAAGCTAGCATAAGGCAAAAAATAACTAAGATCAGAGCAGAACTGAAGGAGATAGAAACACAGAAAACTCTTCAAAAAAAATCAATGAATCCAGGAGTTGGATTTTTTAAAAGATCAGCAAAATAGATAGACTGCTAGCCAGACTAATATAGAAGAAAAGAGACAAGAATCAAATAGATGCAATAATAAATGATCAAGAGAATATCACCACTGATCTCACAGAAATACAAACTACCATTAGAAAATACTATAAACACTTATAGACAAATAAACCAGAAAACCAGAATAAATGGATAAGTTCCTGGACACATACACCCTCCCAATACTAAACCGGGAAAAAGTTGAATCCCTGAATAGACCAATAACAAGTTCTGAAATTGAGGCAGTTATTAATAGCCTACCAACCAAAAAAAGTCCAGGACTAGACAGTTTCACAGCCAAATTCTACCAGAGTCACAAAGAGAAGCCTGTACCATTCCTTCTGAAACTATTCCAAACAACAGAAAAAGAGGGACTCCTCCCTAACTCATTTTATGAGGCCAGGGTCATCCTAATGCCAAAACCTGGCAGAGACAAAACAAATAAAGAAAATTTCAGGCCAGTATCACTGATGAACATTGATGCAAAAATCAATAAAATACTGGAAACCAAATCCAGCAGCACATCAAAAAACTTATCCACCACAATCAAGTTGGTTTCATCCTGGGGATGCAAGGCTGTTTCAAAATATGCAAATCAATAAACATAATCTATCACATAAACAGAACCAATGACAAAAAACACAAGATTATATCAATAGATGAGGAAAGGCCTTTGTCAAAACTCAACAGGCATGCTGAAAACTCTCAATAAACTAGTATTTATTGAATGTATCTCAAAATAGTAAGAGCTATTTGTGACAAACCCACAGCCAATATCATACTGAATGGGCAAAAACTGGAAGCATTCCCTTTGAAAACCAGCACAAGACATGGACGCCCTCTCTCACCACCCTTATTCAACCTAGTATTGGAAGTTCTGGCCAGGACAATCAGGCAAGAGAAAGAAATAAAGGGTATTCAATTAGGAAAAGAGGAAGTCAAATTGTCTCTGTTTGCAGATGACATGATTGTATATTTAGAAACCCCATTGTCTCAACCCAAAATCTCCTTAAGCTGATAAGCAACTTCAGCGAAGTCTCAGGATACAAAATCAATATGCAAAAATTATGAGCATTCCTATACACCAATTACAGACAAACAGTGAGCCAAATCATGAGTGAACTCCCATTCACAATTGCTATGAAGAGAATAAAATACCTAGGAACACAACTTAAAAGGGATGTGGAGCCAAATCATGAATGAACTCCCATTCACAATTTGCTTTCAAAGAATGAATAAAATTACCTAGGAAATCCAACTTTACAAGGGAAAATGTGAGAGGATCTCTTCAAGGAAGAAACGTACAAAGCACTGCTGCGAGTTGAAAGTAAAAGAGGACACAAACCATGGAAGAACTACCATGCTCATGGATAGGAAGAAATCAATATTTAGTTGGAAGAACAGTGGCCTCACATCTGGCCCCGAGGATGCCAAATTTTTTATAGAATTATACAATGCCACTCCAATTAAGCCACGCAATACTTTGCTCAAGAATTGGAAAAAACTGCTTTAAAGTTTCATATGGGACAACGCAAAAAGAGGCCTAACATGCCAAGAACATCCTAAGCAAAAAGAAGCTGGAAGATATCACGCTACCTTGACTTCAAACTATACTACAGGCCTACAGTCAACCAAAACAGGCATGGTAGCCTAGTAAAGCCAAACAGAGAATATTAGACCAATGGAAACAGAACAGTGTTCCCAGAAAAAATACACACATCTACAGCCATCTGATTCTTTGACAAACCGAAGAGAAACAAGAATGGGGGAAAGGATTTGCCGCTATTTAATAATGGTGCTGGGAAAAATTGGCTTATGTACATAAGTAGAGGAGAGCTGAAATCGTGGAATTCTTTTCGCGTGAGCCTCTTATACGCAGATTGAGATTGCCAACAGACTGGAATTAGAAGACTTAAAGGTAGAGCCTATAGCATAAAAAAAGCCTAGAAAGAACACAGGAGTAGCCACGAGCAAGAACCTCAGCATGGGCAAAGGAGCTTAATGTCCTGAGACAAACGACCGAAAAGCAATCAGACACAAGACCTCAAAAAATGAGACCAAGATTGGGATTCTAATGAACCAATAAAGGATATCTTCTCACAGCAAAAGAAACTACCATTCAGAGTGAAGCGAGAGCAGACCTATCAGAGAGAATAGGGAACCATGGGGCTGGTGCAATCTTACTCTCTGACAAGGGGCTTAAATCGCAGAACTTACAAAGAAGCTTCAACAAATTTACAAGAAAAAAACATCCAGCAAAAGTGGGCAAAGGATATGAACAGATACTTCTCAAAAGAAGACATGTATGCAGCCAATAGACACATGAAAAAATGCTCATCATCATTGTTCTTTAGAGAAACGCAAAGCAAAACTACAATGAGATACCAAGATGCCGTTTCATGCTAGTTAGAATGGTGATCATTAAAAAGTCAGGAAGCAACAGATGCTGAAGAGGATGTGGAGAAATAGAAATGTTGTTACACTGTTGGTAGGAGTGTAAATTAGTTCAACTATTGTGGAAGAGACGGTGGAAATTTCTGAAGGATCTAGAACTAGAAATGCCATATGACCCAGCAATCCCATTACTGGGTATATACCCAAAGGGTTATAAATCATTGTACTATAAAGACACATGCACTCGTATGTTTACTGTGGCATTGTTCACAATAGCAAGGACTTGGAACCAACCCAAATGCCCACCAATGATAGACTAGATGAAGAAAATGTGGCACATATACACCGTGGAATACTATGCAGTCATGAAAAAGGATGAGTTCAGGTTCTTTGTGGGTACATGGATGAAGCTGGAAACCATCATTCTCAGCAAACTAATGCAAGAACAGAAAACCATGCACCGTATGTTCTCACACAAAAGTGGGAGTTGAACAATGAGAACACATGGACACAGGATGGGAAGCATCACACACTGGGGCCTGTTGGGGTGTCAGGGGCTAGGGTAGGGATAGCATTAGGAGAAATACCTAATGTAGATGACAGGTTGATGGGTGTAGCAAACCCCTATGGCATGTGTATACCACTGTAATGGACCTGCATTTTCTGCACATGTACTCCAGAACTTAAAGTATAATTTAAAAAAAAATTAAAACAACAACAAAAACCCCTCAGAGACTACTATGCACATTTCTATGCACACACGGTAGAAAATCTGAAAAAAAAAAAAAAAAATAGGTCAGTTCTGAGAGACATAACCTCCCAAATTGAACCAGAAAGAAAATGAATACCTGGAGACCAATAATGACTTCCAATATGGGATAATGTGAAGAGAACCACTGACTATGATAGATTTAATTTGAGAAAGAATGTCAATATTAAGTGTGGCACCAACATGCTATTACTCTCATATTTGATTATACATGTTTTATGCTTTTGTTGGTGAATAAATGTAATGGTTACAAGAAACACTATTACCGTAGACTCTAAGTACAATTTTGCATTCTTTCAAATATACTACATCAAACTTCAAGAAACCTCTGGCTAGTTTTTGTCCTATCAATAACAAATTAAATTGGTCACTTGGATTATTTTGGCATTGAACTTTTCTTCTGCATAAAGTTATAATTGAACTAATAATCTTTACTCTTTTTCTGGCTTGAGTATTCTGTGATTATCAGTTTTAGCCCATTTCTCATAATTTAATAAAATATGCTTTGAACTACTGAGTAAATTACAAACACTTCCTTCTGGATTAGAATATAAGTAATATTCCATTGCGAAACAATGCATAAATATTTATAACATCTAATCAAATTTCAATCTTGCCTCTTTAACCTTGCTTTAAAAAGCCCCAATCCAATGTTTTACAACTAATAGATCTCTCAACAAGTGCTTGATACCAGTAAACCTTTTCACTGTTTATTATTGTTGGTCTTTAATACAAGTGTACCAGTGAACCTTTTCATTTAATGTGTTTTATCTCATGTAACAGTCTGTAAATGTAGTCATACTCACTAATATTAAGTCATAGTATAGACATCATCTACACCGGTAAAGGGTGTAATGTACTAATGTGCTTTAATGAAACTACCGTATTGGTTGGTATTTCGTATGGATTAGCTCTGAAATTTGGCTGTTTAAATGATATGTATTACAGTTGAATTGTTCAGTGGGGTTCTTGCTTGTAAGCATGTTCTGGATAAAATTGTTAGTAAATATGTAATTTTATGTTCTATGGACGGTAAAACATTTAGAGTACTATATAATATTCATGCTGGCTAGCAGTAATGCACGAATTACATAGGGGTACATAAAGTTAAATTGTACTTAAATTTATATTTAGTCTATAAAGTGAAGAATTCTGGCATAGACTGTCATCTTTTCAATTCCACAATCATACTGATTTCAACTCCAGTGTCATTCTATACACATAAGCATCATACAAATTGTTCACATGGATTTTTTTAACCAGTTGCCGTGAGATTCCAAGATGTACAAACCTGAGTACAAATTTTATTCTGTGACTTAACAGTTGTATCTACGTGGGAAAATTATTTCAATCTCTGAGACGCCTGTGTTTCTCTTGTAAAATGGCACAACTCACACCTATTGCCATCTCTTTTCTTCCTTCATTTATAAGTCTTTGTCATGAAATATGGTATTTCCAATACAGGGAAAAAAATGTGCTTGATGTAATTTTACCTGATTTTAATGTGCTCTTTTAATAGACACAACAAACATTTGTTCAAGTCAATTGCTACTTCTTGTTAAGAAATTTAATGTTTATTATTAAATGTTTCTATACTGTCCCTCCAAATATGGTTTTATGTAATAAAATTAATCCCCAGACACTTTCTCATCTGTAATAATTATACTTTCACAGTTGTTTTTAATGTTCTTGAATTAAACACATTCATCAATGAATAAAGAGAAAACCCTGAGAGAGGATTGAATTGCAATACATCTATCCTGTAAAGTTCCTCATTAGGTATAAATAAAGTGTCATCACTCATATAATGGGCAACAGTATTAAATTAGAAGAGTGGCTCCCTCCTTGCTGAAGAAAATGAAAATAGAGAAAATAATAAATTAATTTATAATGGTCAAGAAATATTTAAGCGGGTTCTCCTCTCTACTTTTTTGGGGAGATCCAGCCTCCTGACATTTTCTTTAAGGCAGGAAATTGTGATTAAGGAAAGAAGCTGAAAGGGAAGTTTGTATTCTCATTCTCACACTGTAAAAGATTTTACTCTGCTGGTTTTTAGCAAGTTAGGTCTCTGTCCAACCAGTTTAAATAAGTTTATATGTATTTAAATGTACTATTTAAAAAGCATACTAAAGTCCATAGGGTATCAGCAACCTTTCTGTTATAGTTTTTTTCATAAGTGAGAGCAGATCCAGTCCTACACTCAAATTGGCTGCACACTGATGTTTAGTACTCCTTTCTTTCCCATGACTCACTCTGGATTTTGACTCTGTCCTTTTTGATCGGATATTGACATACAATAAGTTTTTTAATGAAAATTAGAAGCATGTAAACATCTTACAGAGAGCCTGACACATGCTAAAAGTTAAATATGCTGGTTATATATATAATACTGGAGATCATCAGGCTTTACTGCTTATACTATTGTCCGTTAAATAGCATCCGGCATTTACTATGTTTTGTCTTTAATCATTTCAGTCTTTTATAAATGTCAGCCATAAGACCATCTCGATAATAAATACTGCAAACAATAATTAGAAAATAGAAAAGACAGTGCATACTACCCCAGTTTGAATGATAAAACAATAAAATAGTAAGCACAATAATTACATGTACAGTGAAAATATAGATAATTGGAATATGTAAAGTGAGATCTTATGTCATTTCTCAGTTACAAGATGGATTTCCCCCACTTATTTTCTTTCTCAGTGCTTTTGTTTTAATAAGGTAATCCTACCCCCAATATTTATAATCCCTGGGAACCAGGATCAAAACCTAACCTGTATTTTTCCACACAACATAGCTGACAGAATGGCAACACAGTGTCTTACTGACAGAAACAATCTCCTTAACGTTCTACTAAAGGTTTCTCAAATTTTAATTAAAGAAATGGCTTTGTCTGTGTTCTCAAATGGTAAAATTTATCAATTAAAATTCTAATCAAAACTGTTAGGGAACATTTCTGAGGTATACCTGGGCCTAATTTCTTGCCTTCAGTGAGCCCAGAGTTTATCAAGGAAAAAAATATTGTGTACAGAAATAAGGGTAAGAAAGTGTTAAAGGTGATGTGATGGACAAGCTGCAAGTTAGACACCAGACACCAAAGAGGTACTGATCACTTCTTACCTATAGGAGAGAAATCGGCAGTACTTCATAGTGAGAGCATCACTTGCCCTGCCACAATGAGGAGTTCAGGGTATGTCAGCAAAGGGTATGGTGTTGCAATGGAATGCTGCCAATTACTAGGGCAAGAGAAGGTAATAAGAGCTTTTAATAACAATGAAAAAGATTTTGCACTTTTTGCCATCAGCAGATGGAATCTTGGAGTGTCTCATGCTTGGGAAGGACATGGTCAGATTTGTTTTAAGAAAGACTGTGCAGAGGAGTGTGGCAAAGGGATCCAGAAGATGCAAGATATTATTTAGAAAAGGTAGTTGATGGAAGATTTAACAGCATGTGTTTGATAATTTTTTGACTTGATGCCCTTGATTTTCAAAGGCTGAAGAATGTATACAATGTAGGTCAATGGAAAATGTATAAAATACAATATGATGGTGATAAGCTATTATGATCTATAATATTTTATACTGATGATAATTACTGTATATATAAAATATTTTTTCTAGGAAAAATGAAATGATTATGGATCATCACTGTTATGTCAACGATGAATTTAGCAAAGTGAAGTGAACTTTAGAAATTAGTCAGATCTCTGGAAAATTATAGTAAAAGCTATAATGAGGGCCATGGGGCATTGAAAGCTTTTGAACTATTTGATAAACCGTGAAATATCAAATTATGCTTAACATATTTCAGCATTACATGTATTCACATAAACTCCAAAATGTGTCTTTAAAATGGATAATTTCCCGTTAACCAAACTATTTTAACTGGACCACAATTCTTAATCAGATAAAATACAGTTATAATGTGCAGTGTATAATGACCTATACTTTATGTTAATGTTTTCATCATATTAATTTCATGAAAACCATGTATATTTTAAAATAAATTTTTTCTATTCTGTTCTCTGGGCCAGAAATATAGTACATCATATTATAATATTTGATCTAAATAATTAAACATTCAATATTAGAGTAGCCAATAAAACAGAAAATTACAATTTTCAAAATGAAAATGTAACAAAATTACTTAAAATATAAAAATTTTTAATTAGCTTTAAATAATGCTTTATGCTAGGATATTTTAACTTAGTCACAACCATTGTCTTTGAGAAAACATGGAATACAGCAAATGTTTAGTTATCAGAAGAGCCAACAGCCAGGAAAATCCCCATGAATATGCTTCCCAGAGGTCTCCAGGTAGCCCTTTCCTCTTCTATTATGTTACTGTTATGTTTGGTTTGCTTATGAAGTGAGGTACACTGTGATAGTGAAAAATTCGTTATTTCCTGAAGATTTCCTAATAATGATTCATTGTAGTTATGTGTTGTCACTGTTTTTCCTTTTAGAATATGGACCTACTTATAGTATACTGAGAACTGGTTAATAATGACTTTGGAAATTAAATCCAAATAGATTGCAACAAGTGTATTTTTCATAAGGATTACCTTCCACTTAATAAATGATATCATACACAAATGCTTCACTGTTGCTACTTTAATTGAAAAGTATCCCTTTTAGTAATCCTCTGGACTCTAGAGAAATTATACACACACAAATTGGAAGAGCTGAGAAAGCTTATTTAACTAAGCTGTCAACAGCAATATCTCAGATCTGCTTAAATTTACTGGGGGAAGATCTAGTTGAAATGCAGAAAATAAACACTGAACCACTTGTAATGTTACAGTCAATACACAAGAATATATTACAAGACTAAGGGGAGCTGGAAGTATCTCTCATAAATGAGACTACCTTTTGACCCATCAATTTTACTAATATGTTTATATCAAAAAATTAGGCACAAAGATATCTTATACAAATTTTAATTGTATCATTTTGTAAGATAATATTTGGAACTAAGTGAGTGAGTTAAATAAATACATGTTTCAACTAGACTATTCAGCAATTTGAAAGAGTAAAGTGAACCTATTTGTGCTGATATGGAAAGATTTTCAAGGTATAGTGAAATAAAAACACGAGATGGTTCAACGTATGTGTCATTTTTAAACAAGTGTGTGTGTGTGTTTAGTATTTGTGTGTGCATCTGTGTGTGTGTGTATGTGCACACAAATGCACAGAAAAGGTCCTAAAAAACAAATTGTAGCAGCAATGGTAATCAGTAGTAGGAATTACAGTGATGGGAGTAGAGGAGAATATTCAACTGCTTCTATTTTTTCTACATTCTTGCATTGCTTTTGTAATTAAAAATAAAAGTAAAATTATTCTTATTTCATATCCCCACTTCTTATGAATAGGACTTGGACACTTACTTTGTTACCATAGTATTTTTAAAAATTTTGGTGTTAGCAAGAACATGAAATTTCAGGACAGATGACACCATCATAACTGCAGGATGTATCTACAGTATTATAAGTATTACTCATAATGTATCATTGTATATTCACTAATATTGAATCATTTATCAGATTAAAAACATATATGTATGTATATATCAGGAGCCCTAAGCATTAAGATTGAGTCGATGATTAATTACTTTCATTATTTGAAGAGAGACAACATAGCATGATGTCCAACACGACAGTCTGGGGAATCAGATACACCTCGTCCCAATAGTTATGAAATCCTGGAAAAGTTCATTAAACATCCCCTAAAGCCTCGTTTTTTCCATGATAAATAAATAGATATGATAATATCTAGTAATTGGAGACCTAGGAGGATTAAAATAGATAATTCATGTAGAGAGTCCCACAGCCTATCATAAAATAAGTTCCCTTAGAATTTAGAATTTTAGTATTTCTTCATAGCTTTTGTTAATAGCCTATTTTTCCTATCTTTGTAAGTTATAAATATTTGAAACAACATATAAGAATATTGTTTTATGAGTTTTCAACAATGAATAAATTTTAAAACTCTTTAATTCTCTCATGACATCTTTAGTTATTGAATATAGAAATTTAAGTATTTTAGTATGAGACTGCTAGGGGATAGTCATAGAGAAATATATTGTATATCATTCTTTCATTTTAGTTGATTATCTACATAATGCCATGAATCAATGATGTTTCGATTACACAAGGGAAATAATGCAAAATAGATTATAAGATTGAACATAGGAAAATTGATTTTCACTGTTGAAATTATTAATTTCTTTCTAAAAGAGTTTTCATTACAGATTTTGTTGTTGTCTCAAACCATAACTTCTTTCCTAATAGATAAAATAATTTATACCATGGGGGAAATTAAAGAAAAAAGATATACTGAAATGTTGGTATAAAAATAATGTTTAGGGACCTGGTAATAAATCTAGGTTATGTCTGTTTTAAAATTCAGTTATTTCTTTATAAAAATCACTTGATAATTTACTTTAAGGAATCTGTGACCAACAGGAAAAGACAATATTTGAACTCTGGTTTCATCTGAAGTAAGCCAAATGAATCAAGATTGTTATATAGTTGTTAATATAACGAGATTTAATCCTAAACTTAAGAGTCTGAAAACAGAAAAAAAAAAAAAAAAAAAA